>NW_007730219.1:96567-140057 GCF_000696425.1 Galeopterus variegatus
GGGGGGGGGGGGGGGGGGAGGGGGGAGAATAAATACCTCAAAAGAATAAATACCTGAAAATTATTTTATACCCAAACTATTCTTAAAAGAAGAGAGCAGGATTTCAGAGAGGGAAGCAATGGCTCAAAAAAAAAAAAATGTGTACTCCTGTGTACTCTTCTTGAGAAACTAAGGGACCCAGGGAATGAAATGAAGAAAAAATAGTTTCTAGATGAAGACCTTCATGTTAATCCAGATTGGAGCAGGAGGATGAAGACTTCCATGGTGGTGGTCTCCAGGAAATGAAAATATGGAACAAATGAAAATATAGCAGTTTTGACTAGGTTAAAAGTTTTCAAAAATATTTTATAAATTTATTGGACTATGAGAGAGCCATAGACTCAAAAAATAAGCAAAAAAAAATTAAACAATTATTGTTAATTTTAACCATAGAACATTGCCTTTTTGTAGGTCAAAAATAGTCAAATATTGGTAATGTCATATGTTCAACTGAATAACCCTCCACTGTGTGGATAATGACAAAGAATAGAAGATATGTCTAAAATTAATATATCAAAAAGAGAGAAATATATAAGACATTTTTAGAAACATAGAGTTAAATATTAAAAGAAATAGCTTAAGGTGTTAAAAATGGCTATCATAAAAGACCAGGACTGGGAAAGGGGAAGATATTGAAGGCCTAATATTTTTTAGATCTTTGGACCTATTTAACTCTTAAAATTATGTTCATATATTATTTTGATTAAGAAAATTCTGAATAAAATAAATACAGTTTAAAGGTTATATTTAACATTTATTTTGTAATAATACAAAAATGGAGACAAAAATTACATTACTGTATTTTAAATTGTAAACATACCTATCAAGTTCCTGCTATTTGGTTTTAGGGTGCAAGCTACTCGCACAAGATATTCAATCAGATTTTTCCTGTGGCCTCAGAATTTCAACTGGAGCCTTAAAACTGCAAGTAAACAGTGTTAAGTGCCCACATTCTACAGAGAGGTACCTGATCATCTAGGCAGAACTTGCTCAGAGGTGACCTAGAATCTCTAATTTTAAAATACCACTAATTTTAGAATATTTGCTAAAATATCATCAATGCTTTAAATGTCTTTATGCCCTCAAAATATAAACTCCTGGAAGACATAGGTAAGTTTTTGTTTTGTTTTGTTTTTTCCCACTAAAATTACACCGTTAAGAGCATTACATGGGAAACCTTTCTAAAGGAGTAATATTAGAAGACATTTTTTTAGACTCTGTAACACCGTTTTGACACATAATGCACAAATTTCCTGCAAAATAATTTCCAGTGTAGCTCCATTTTAATTAGCACCGGCCCAGAAGTCAAATGATTCTTTATAAAACTATTGAGAAGTAAATTACACCACTGTGAATCACACACCAACTGTTCAGCATGGTGATAATGTCCCATGTATCAGAAATGACAGCCCATTTTCCATCCACTATTATAAAAAAGAATAGGTGATATGAAGTCATTACATTTTCTGAGTTAATACCACATTCTAGAGCCAACCTGTCTCCTGCTTTGTCAATTTTTCCCAAATGAAACAAATAAGGCTGCCACTGGTTCATGCAGATAACAGCTTTCATGCTGGTCTATACATTTCATCATTGATGTATTAGGCAGTTCAAGCAAAACAAAAAATAGATTTTGACTGTCACTGCTTTCAGGGCTTCCTTCAACTGTTTTCCACAGGAATTGTGCTATCAGAAAATGACTGCACATAGCACTGCCTTAAAAGGACTCTTCCAAAATAACAGTCCTTGCATATTATGTAGATAACAACAGAACCTACCTCAAAAGTTCTTGAGAGTTTTATGTGAGGCAATACAAAAAACTTAACACAGTGTCTGGTACATAGTAAGTGTTCAGTGAATACTGCACTTATTAGTAGTACTTACACTGGGAAAAATCAAGACCCAGGAAAAGTTAGGTAAAGCAAGGAACAAGAATTCAAAGCTGTGGCGCTTGTTCTGCTGCTAAGACTTGACTCTCTAGGCATCTCTCTTGTACCTTACATAAAAGTGTACTGTATAAGAATGAGAAAAGCATCAAACAGAGGCATAAACAGAGCTTGGGGTCCTGAAGACAGAAGAAACCATTGTAAGAGAAGCATACGGGAGATGTAATATAGGAGCTAAAGTGAGTCTTTCACCTGTGTATTCAAGGTTTGCAAGAAAATTTTGCAGGTTATTCTCTGAGATGTTCCCTCCATAATTCCAGAAAACACTAAATGTGTAAATATCATCCATTTTATCTAATCATTCTCAAACTGTAAATAGCACCCAGTTGCTAAACCAATTAATCAATATGTGGACATCTTTTCCTATCTAACCAAGTCTGGAGTACTACAAAAATACAGGAGCCCTCATATATTTCTTCCAAAGGGACAAGTGTTACCCAAGAAGGCTTAGTATTACAAGAACCAGGAAAATGGTGAGGATTTGATTTTTTATTTTAAGAAGACTACATTTGTTACTTATTAAACACTTTTGAACCTCTGCTATGTGCGAGACACTGCTAGCAGATGCTTGCTTAAGAGCCATATTACAGGATCCAGTAGCTTTCTCTTTCGTGGAATTCCTGCTACTATCCCAGTCCATCAAAAAGGCACTGTGAGCGCCACCAGCCAGAGTCTCCAATGGAATCCTAGCAAATACAGCCATAAAGGATGATTCAGATCATAAAAATGGATTTCTGCATCTTCCAGCATTAGTTGAACTTAAGTGTCAAATTTTTCAAGGAGTCTGAGTACGATAGGATTAGGAACAAAATTATCTCATTTAATGCTTTCAATGGCTTGATAAGAAAAATCCCACCTTTACAGAGGAGGAAAGTGAAGCTAGTTCTAGCAGAGATGCAATTCAACATTAATTAATAAAGATCGTTAACTCTCCATTGTGTTTCTTGCCTGTGCCTTGATTTCTCCATCTACACCAGGAACATAGTGGCACCTGCCTAGTAATATGTTAGAGTAAGTACACCAGATAATTTGACATAAAATACTGTCATCATGAGAATCTCTGCAGTAACTTTATGAAAACCCAGAATCTAGAGCCTCATCCAAGGTCTATTTCATCAAAATTTCTGGGACTGAAGGCCCAGGAAGTGACCTATTACATTAATAAGATGCTTCTAAAGTTCAAACCATTTTGTGAACTACTTAGCTAGATTAAAGATTTTTTGAAATTTTAAAAAAAAAAAAAAACAGAATTGGTTCAGGAACCAATTAAACCTGTCCGTAATAGTCACAGGACAAATACACAATAAATTCCTGAAATACTTGCAGTCAGGAAAGGTACCTGATTTTACAACGTATAAGGTATCAAAGTTCATGATCAAAGGTATAATATAGGAACCATCGTAAGGTCATTTTCAAACTAAATTCTGATTTCTTTCTAACAGTAAGTCAAAAAACAAAAGGAAATCATAGAGAAACAAAGAGGAATACATAGAGAGCAAAACACTCAAGGAAAAGACAAGTATGTTGCAGTACGTACTAGTTTTAAAAATCTTAAATTCTCCCGAGTGCGATGGCACCACGTCCATCCCTGCCATGTGGATTCCTCCAGACCTCTTGGTGCAGCCTGCTTCTCCTTTCTGTGTTCTTTAAAAAAAAAGAAATTAATAGAATCTATTCGGAAATACTCCTGAAACAAAATCACATTTTTAACTCTAATTACCCTAATTAAAACTTGAGATGGCAGAATAGACAGTCCCCAGCATCCCCCTCTCCCACAGTCAACCAATTTACAACTATTAAAAAGCAGACAGCCAAGCTGGGGCTGCTAGAGCTGAGGGGAAGAGGAAGAGAGACCTGTGGAGTTCATGAAGTCGGGAGAAGCCATGATGAGAGAGAGAAAGAAAGGATTGCTCCCACCTTTTTGAGCCCTGGCCACTTCAAGGCTGGTTCAAGTGAGCACACAGAGCAAGAGCTGGCAAAAGCCACTGCTGTGCCCTTTGTGTGAAGTTGCTTGAAGGCTACAGGGGATAAGAGGGCCTTGGTGGCCCCCAGGAGAGCAAGACCACTAATAAGTTCTTGTTAGGAGCAAGTGGCCACAGATAACTGATAGAAGGAGCCACTCAGAGGCCAGTGAGTCATCCCAATGGACTAATACATGGCTCCTCCCATGCAAGGTGTTTGGAGTGCAGGGTGTTGGGGAGACAGGCCCACCAGGGGAACACTGGGGCACAGCATGGACAGCTAATCTGCTCTCCAATCAGCATGGGACCACTCAGTGGAGACTGATCAGGAGTATAGATCTGCAGGGGGTGAAATTTGCTGAAAAGACTCAGGCCCAGACCAGAGTTTCCACACACAATCCAGGTGTACCAGACCTCACAAGATCTGGAAGTACATACAAGGTCAACAATTAAAATGTGAGCTTCACAAAAAGACTTCCCCCAGGGAATCAGCAGCAAAGCAGCAAGTAAGCTCAACCACAGGGCTCAAGTGCTGGTCCCTACAGGAAGTTTCCCTATTTTAGAAGTAAGCAAAGAAAAACAAATTAGTTCCAGTGCAGAGTTTAAGTGGTGGGGGTAGCTAAAAATCCAACACAGAATTGAAAGAAAACACAAAAAACCCACAGATCAGAGACAAAGTTCTGATATTAACCAGTAAAGGTCTAACACCACCAAAGAACACCTATAAAACCTAGAAGGACCAGAAGTGGCTGACTCCCAAGCCAGGGCGGAGGGCAGAGGTCCTCAGCCACACACCCCCAAAGTCTGCATCCAGCCCAGCAACAACCACTGAACCACTGCCTGAAGCTCCCCAGGCTCCCCTGCCAGAATGAGGGGGGTTCCAGGGGCTTCGATCACACCCCCCCTTTCCCTCCTTCCTCCTCCTCCCTCCCTCTTTCCTCCTCCTCCTCCTTTCCCCTTGCCCCTCCCCCCAACAGCTTCACAACATCTTAGAATGCAAAATAATAATAATAAATTTAAATAAATAAATAAATCTTAAATTCCAATTAATAAAAAAAGCAACACACTCATAAAAATTGTTAAAGTTTTGGCACTGAGGTGCAGCCTTTGAGCATCGCACATGGAGAAACTGAGGATCTTCTATATTAATACAAAGATCTTTGAAATTGTGTGCAATAACAGACGTGAGATAAAGAATACAGAAGAAAAGCAATACACTAAATGCAGACTCAGGAAAACAAAGGAGGAATATTAAGACAAGGAGAGAGATCTTTTCTGTAGCTACCCCCAGCTAAGCTTTCACTGGATTATAAAGTTAAGAAAAGACTGGACTGCATTTAATAGATACATATTGTATGCATATATATCTATGAAAATTAATAGATTCAGTAAACTATGCACAGTTATAGAATTTCTGTTTAATAATTCATAATAAATCCTTTTTTGGCATTAAATACACAAATTCAAGAATCCCTTCATGTATTGCTAAAAATCAGATTAACTGGGTTCTGCTTCTAGTAATGGTTGAGTAAACTCAACAGGACTTACCCTCTTACAGATAACAAGTATAAACTCTAGACAAAATTTATTTAAATTATGTGGATGTATTAGAGAGCAAACAAAAGCAGGCATGTTCATCAGCAGGGTCAGCATTTGAAAGATGGGACTGGCACCAGGTGAATTTCCTGTTTTCAGAGCTTTTAACCTGAGGGCAGCCCCTGTCAGTGCCATGCCTGGTAGGTAAAATCCTAATAGAAAACCCACCATCTTTATGACTTAAAGAACCAGAAGGCAGAATTTGGAGGAACCAAACCCAGTGGAAAGTGAGAAGGGAATACTGGAAAAGAAATAGCCAGAAAAGAGAAGCCCAAAAATCTGTGTATAAGTTCTGCCCAAATCTTTGGGGAGCCCCTAAAAAATGTATGTATGGGACAGATTTCAAGCAGCCCAGCTAAGGTTAAAGACACTGAACTAATGATGAAGCCACAGTCCAAAAGTCAGAGTTACAGTCTGAGAGCAACCAAATAAATCACTGGCTAAAACGGATTAAAGAGTATTTAAATGAATGAAGAGATGAAACATGTTCCTGGATCGAAAGATTCAATATCGTTTAGATGTCAGTTCTCCCCAAGCTCAGCTATAAACTTGAAACAATCCCTATCATAATCCTAGCAGACTTTTATATAGAAATTGACAAGAGTATTCCATAATATGGAATGGCAAAGAATCTAGGAAATCCAAAGGAATTTTGAAAAAAGAAGAGCCAAGTTAAAGGGCTTAGGCTACCTAACTTCAAGAACTACTATAAAGCTGGAATATTCAGAAGAGTGTGGTACAGACATAAAGAATGATAAATACATCAATGGAACAAAATAGAGAGGCCAGAAATAAACTCACATTTATGCTGTCACTTGATATTTTAAAAATGAAAAAGGCATCAAGGAAATCCATAGGAAAAGAAAATATTTTCAACAGAGTATGCTATAACAACTGGATATCCACAGGGAAAATTAAAATCATCACCAAGCCCTACCTCACACTATACAAAAAAATTAATCTGAGATAGACCATTGACCTAAGCCTAAAAGTAAAATATATAAAGCTTTAAGAAGGAAACAGAAGAATTCTTTTGTATCATGGGTGTAGGTAAATTCTCTTAGGAATAAAATGATAAATTAAACATAATTAAAATATTTTGCTGTTCTAACGCTACCATCAAGAATTTAAATTGGTGATAGACTGAAAGAAAATATCTGCAAAACAAATATATGGCAAACAACTGGTATTCAGGAAATATAAAGAACTCCTACAACTTAACATTGAGACAAAAAATATCCTGTATATGCAAAAGATTAGAATATATACTTCTCAGAAGAAGAGACGGGAATAGCCAATAAGCCCACGAAGAGTAAGTAACAGTATTAATGTCCAGGAAAATGCAAATTAAAACCACAATGGCGTATTTATAGACATCCATCAGGATGGCTGTAATTAAAAAGACTGATAACACTAAATGTTGAGCAGGACATGGAGAAATCAGAATATTCATACATTGGTAATGGAATTGCAATATGATCCAAGCTCTTTTTTAAAAATTTCTGGCAATTGCACACAAAGAAACATATCCTTACCCTATGACCCAACAACTCCAACATTAGATAGTTTCTCAAAAGGAATAAAAACATGCCCACAGACTTGTACAAGAATGTACAAGTATTTATACATTATAGCCAAAAACAGAAAAGAACACAGGAGTGTGTTAATAGGAGATTGTGGTATACAGTGGAATTCTATTCAGTAATGCAATGAAATAAATACTTATATATGCAACAGAATAGATGAATCTGAACAAACGTGCTAAAGGCTCAAATAAAACAGTATACACTATATCATTCCATTTATATGAAATTCTCTAGAAGGCAAAATTATTTTTTTATGGAAAAAAATCAGAAGAATAGTTGGCTTAGGGAAGAGGAGAGAGTGGAATGTGGATTGACTGAGAAGGAGGAAGTAGTAATTTTAAAGGGTGACGGTAATGTTTTATACCTTAAAAGGACTTTGATATAAACAAATGTTGCATTTGTCAAAACTCATTGAATGGTACAATTATGATTTGTACACAAACTAAAGAGAAACGATTATAAATAAAGACTGAAATTCAGTTGATGGTAAGCATGCTGAAGTGTTTAGGTGGAAACGTATCAATTTCTGCAATTTACCTTGAAATTTATCAAAAAGTAACAAAGAATAATGGATGGACAGATGGCACATGTATAATAAAATAATAGAAAGTGTTGATAGTAGAAGCCAGTTGGTGGGGTAAATATTTCTTCAGTATTAAATGAGTTCAACTTTTGTGTATGTGTGATATTTTTTTACAATAAAATACTGGAGGGAAAAAAAACAGATGAACCCAATGGCTATTGTTATCAAGATTTTTATGCCCCCAATAAAAAGACCTGAAAATCAACACATTTTACTGATGGTACCTAAATAAATACTATTATAGTTTACCAAAGAGGACCATAGGATCTGCTAAAAATGAAAAGAGAGACTTTATTTTCCATAAAAAGATGACCTGCAGATTGGGGAGCACAGAGCTCAGCAGGACTGAAGATAAGCATTCCAACAAACAAAGGAGGGAGACTAGTATTTCTGCCTTCCAATATCAAGTTCCTATGCACATTCAGTGAGCTTAGAGGAATCCATGAATATTTGTGCAGAAGGCTGCACATATGCTCAGTGAGTGAACATATCACAAAGGTGTGTTATTTCACGGGCTCTACAGGTTGACTGTGGCTGGTTTTGATGTGGCCCTCTTCTCAGAGAAGAGAGAAAAGAATGTCCTTGGAGTCTATTTTCTGTCTAATTGTGGATATTGTGAGACGCAAGAATGAGGAGGGGGTCAGTGACTGGCACCAGGTAGACTTGTTGAAGGTCAAGGTAGAATTCTTGAATATAGATGATATGACCTTTACTTCTGAAAGTTGCCTTTGCTGTTACAGAGAAGAAAACTTATTAACAGTAAGATACATACATGCAGGCTGAGAAATACGTGTCTGCCTTTCCCTTCCTGTGCTCCTTTGATTTTGTTAAACAATTTGAGTGTCTCTTTTAACCACAGTGAGTTCATTTTGTCTCTTTTGGGGTACATTTTAACAGCATATTCATAAACTTACAAAGGTAAGTTTTAAAAATAATCATTCCATAAAACTAGGGGATGTAAATAACCGAAACAAAAAATACTCATAATTGCATTTTGCTCAGAAAAGCTATTCTTAAAATGTGAAAAACAAAATGTATACATGATTTCTATGAGGATCTTCAGAACTGTCCCAAATATTCCAAAACTTCTCTTTGGGGAAATATGGCAGGATTATAATCTCCCTCCCTGCTTGAAATAAAGCATAGCCAAATAACTAGCTGTCACCAATGAAATGTGAGCAGGAGTGATATCTGTTCCAGAAGGAAGTTTTAAAAACCAGTAAATGAGAACCACATTCTCTCTCTTTTTTCCTCCCATGACAACTCACAAAGCTAAGGATGGTGGTGGCTATAAGTCCTGGAGTGAGAACGACATTGAGCAGAGCCCCCTTAGACCTGTGATGAACAGGCAGCGTAGACAGTATGATACCATGAAATATATATTTGGTCTTCATCCCTGTTTCCTGACATACAACTCCTAAAATCTTTAGAATCTCCAAAGAGTGTTTTGTTTTGTTTTTGTTGTTATTTTTTTTGTATGCCAACGAGTTGACTAATGGCTGGCAGCTACTAGGTAGCTTCAGGATGGGGTCCTGTCACAGGAATGACCAAGGCAATCTTACCCCCCAACCTCCAGAGTGTGGAGAGGAGCTCAAGGTCAAACTGCTCACTAATGATCAATGCTTTAATCAATCATGTCTATGTAATGAAACCTTCACAAACATCCAGAGGGACAGGGTTTGAAGAGCTGCAGGATAGCTGAACACATGGAGGTTCCTGGAGGGTGGCGCACTGGGGAGGGTGTGGAAGCTCCTTGCACTGTCTCCCATACCTTGCCCTGTGCATCTCTTCATCTGTGTCCTTTGTAATATCCTTATAATAAACTGGTAAATGTAAGTAAGTGTTTCCCTGAGTTCTGTGAGTCACTCGAGCAAATTAATCGAACCTAAAGAGGGTGGCGGGGGTTGTAGGACCCAATTTATAGCCAGTCAGTCAGAAGCACAAGTAAAACAACCTGTAGTTTGCGACTGGCATCAGAAGTGGTGGGGTGAGCAGTCTTGAAGACTGAGCCCCCAACCTGTGGAATCCGAAGCAACTCCAGGTAAATAGGGTCAGGATTGAATTGGAGGACACCCAGCTGGCGTCCACTGCAGAATTGCTGGCTTGTGAGAGAACAAGAAAAACAGTTTGGTGTTTTTCTCCTCACTCAGAGACAAAAAATAAACCTTGTTGTTTTAAGCCACTAAGGTATTAGGGATGTTACTGCAGCATAGCCTAACTCATCGTGTTTGTCACAATTACAGAGTAAAATCTCTCACGCTGTTCTTTAAAATACACATTAACACAAGAAGTGCCCTTTTCAAGTCTAAGTTTTAAATTGGAAAGGATGTTACGAAAATACAGTAAAGATACTCGTTTCAAAACCAATCCACAAAGAAAATTCAAGTTTTTTTCTTCCTGTGCATAATCCCAAATGACCAAACAGCACAGGTCAAAGAATTTCATGGTACAACATCATGTAGAAAAACTCAGGGTTCAGAGCTGTATGTCACTGAGAAATAGGCACAAGGAACAGAGTGGAATTTAGTCTCATTAACAGCAAAAAAAGATGGTTGCAAGACCTTAGAAAAAAGGGGTAAACACTTCAGGCTACAATCAATACCTAGTGGCAGCAAAGGAAGCTGTGATATGAGTTTGCTCAAAAGACAAACTGTTCTTTTACTGACAGCAGTCCTCCGCTGTGACAGTCTGACGAACTGAAAGGAAGCAATGGAAAACTCATTCATTATAAGGGAAAACTCATTCGTCTCAGGGGATAACATTTGCAAAGATTTTTGTAAATAAATAGTTATAAAAACACTTGAAAATCACAGGCTCCATTCTCAACTGGTTAGTTAATTTCAAAACTATAAATCTATTTACAATGCCAGCCTGGAAGGGTCACAGCAGCAGTGATTTCTCATTTTTCCTTCCCAAGGACTCTCAACATTTTATTAAATTTCACAGAAACTTCCCTCAACTTTCTTAAACTTCACTTTATCAACCTTCAGCAGGCTTTTCCAGAACCTTGTAGGTGCTGACGTAGTGATTTGGAGTACTGGACTTTTTTTTTTTTTTTAATTCCAATTAAGCAGTTACAAGAGAATGTATGGAAAACACTTGGCCCAGTGTCTGGTACATGACAGGGTCCCCCTCCTCCCTTGTCCTTATGACACAAAATGCATGTCACCTTAAGTATAATTTTATGTTTCAGACTTCAGTGCAATAACAATTAACCTTCCATTTAATAAGGAACACTTAAGAAATAGCAGTACAGCCTCCAAAATCACCTCTATTTCTGTTAGAACACATCTCTCCCAGATACAAGAGGAAAATGAGAAAGTGGTTTCTTGGGGTCATGTTTTTCTAAGCCACAGTCTCACACTTTGCTCAAAGCATAGCATATTAGACTCAGAATGTCTTCTTCTCAAGACCAAAACCTCTTGGTGTTTTAATTGTTAAAAGCATGTAATGTGCCAATCATAGTTTGCTGTTATGTCATACTACTTATATTTAAAATTTTCTATGAAATATGCCAGTTACCCACAGAATATATGCTTATTTTGCTTGTATTTCACAATCCTCATCTTTTCAGTCTAAAAACAAAAAGTGATTTTATCTCCCACAGTGACAGACATCAGGACAAATTTAAAAGAGAAAAACATGTAACTAGCTCTAGAATTCAGTTCCCATGAGAGAGTAGTTCATCCCACAGATGACAGATTCTTTGTTGACATTTTTCACCAAAGAGAAAGTTTTAAATCAACAGTATATTTTTCTAAAAAGAAACTGTATAAGACTGTGCCACCTACCATAACGTATTATTTATTTTATTTGGCAAACATTTACTGCATGTATAGTTTATGTCCTAGTGGGGACAGAACAGATTTTCAAATAGAAGACATTCTGGATTCAAGTCCTGACTGTACCACTACTGGCTGTGTGACCTATAAACAAACAGTAAAAACACATAATCTTCAGTCTTATTTTAAAAATAAGACTGTTAATACCTATCCCATAGGATTCTTATAATAAATAATAGAAATAATACATGTAAATCTCCTATCACAAGGCCTGACATATAGTAGACACTCACTGAATATTAGCTTCCATGCTAGCTATCTACCAGATTTCTTCCAAGAACACAAGAATATATTACTCACCCTTTCTTCTGTTAGGCAGTGCCATGTGACTAGTTCTGACCAATAGGCCATGAGCAGAAATGTTAGCTAAAACATAGAAAGGTTGAAATAGAGCTTAAATAAATCTCTCCCACCACTACCAACAAGGAAGCCTTGTGTTACAGAAAGCGCAACTAAAGATGGAAGCGTCTCCATCATTCTGGATCCCTGAGTGACTATGTGTAACAGATCCACTTTCTGGCTAACCTGTAAGAGCCCACCACAGCAGAGAGTCATAGACAATTAGCCCTAGAAGAGCCATTTTGTTGAACAGAGCTTCAAGCAGAATGCTAGCCATAAAGAAGTCTTTTTGTAACCTTGGCTCGCAGCACAGCTCATGGGAAAACGCTGCAGAACTTAGTGCTCAGGAAGAGCAAGATAATAAGAGCTGATCAGGAACCTGGTGAACTACCCATTCTTACTTGGCGTCACAGCTGTCTGGGAACAAGATGGCATCCAGCTTGTGCAGATGACACCCATGTTTCAAGGATGAATGAAAGAATTACAGAACCAGATGAAAGGTTATAGTACCGGCCCTGAGATGGAAAAAAAAGAAAAAAAAAAAAGCCCAGAACCTACAAGATTTCACATAGCAGCTTTCTGGTGGGACTAACCTCCCACATTTGTTTGCCAGCCTCTTCCCTTTAAAATCCCTTCCTGATGCTCTCAAGCCTCTGAGACAGTTTCTGGTCTGACAGTCTCCCAGGCCTGTTAATAAACCTTCTATACCTTGCATCAGCCTCCAACTCTGAGTCCTTTATTCCTGGCAAAAGAGCATCCATACTTGATTGCTGGTTTCAAACCTAGAATAGACATATTGCCATAAGGGAGAAATACACTTTTATTTATTGTGATAAGCCACTTAGATCTGGAGACTCTTTCTAACTCTTTTCAGGTCATGACTCTTCATCATATTCTACTCTAACACAAAAATTGGTACCAGGATAAAAATTATGTCCTATATTATCCACCAAGAACAATTAGAAAATACAAAAATACAAAATATACCAAAAGGCTGATAAGGGAACCCAGACTTGGGAAGATAAGACCACAGAGAGAAGGGAAATGCATTTGTGTGAGCCCAACATTCTGCACTGTGTTTCCCTCATGGTCTTTGTAAGCAGCATGGGTCAATAAGCTGCCCGTGGCTAGAACAGGAGCAGAAGGCTGAATATCTAGGGACAAAAGAGTAAGTTAAATGTTCTACATCTTGATTGTGGTGGTGGTTACAGAACTGGATGCATTTGGCAAAACTCATTAAACTGTACACCCAAAAAGGATGAATTTTACTGTATGAAATTACACTTCAGTAAACATGTCTTTTAGAAAAAGTTTGATTGATTTTACTAATGATTAGAGAAATAAAAATTAAAACAAGATTAATTTTTTCACCTATCAGATTGGTAAAGATTTGAAATATTCATAATTTCCAAAAAGTGTGCTTTTATAACTATAAGGTTGTAGCTAAAGACACAATCTCATAGACATTGTGTATATCAATCAGTACAAACTCTTTAGAAGGCAATTTGATGATATGCATGAAAATTTTAAAGGAGTATTTTCTTCAACTCAGAATCTTCACTTTCAGAGAAAAACTGAATATAGGTTTTTTTGCTTATATGACATGCATGTGTACCAAAGATGTTGTAACAAGTTATACTGGTTAATGTATTAAGGAAACTTATGCAATGTCTATAAATTCATGCTTCACAGTGACCTGCTTATATTACTTCTGAGGTTCACAGTACAAGTAATTATTAGATGACATTTTACTGAGAATTTAGTATGGTTCTAAATCTAAAGTTTTCCTAGAATACAGCACTTACATTTTTAAGGAAATTGTCACCTAGCTAAAGTTTGATGAAGGGGATTCCCATCACAGGTCATATTAAAAGCATAAACATTTTAAATAAAAAATTGTATATTATCACTAATATATGTTGATGACTGGGTTTTATGCAGAAGACACAATTTGTATTGGCCAGCCAACAAATACTAACATTTAATCTCCAGATTTTGATCATTTGTAACTACAGCCAAGAAAACAAAATAAATCATTACTTGCTGTTAAAATTATCATGAGGCTTTTTAGAGAAAGGTATAAATTTTAAAATTTTCGTAAGTCACAGATGACTGTAGCCAAAGTTAAAAAGAAATCTTTGTCCAGAGGTCATATTCCATACTTCCTAACCTTTCTCAACACATTTCCAGATGTAATTACAGGGTTACTTTAGCCCCAATATCCAAACTGGTCATAATAGTAATATATCTTTGCACATACACAGTGTGCCTCCACCTATACTGAATAGTTCACAGAGAAAGCCTATCTTATTATCTATATTTGGCCTTACATTAGCTTATAACTCAACAGATACAATCACATGCTGGATAGTTATTTCAGTTTAATTCCATGCACCCTCAACAAATCTATCAATTGCACAAACTGGTCCCTAGATTTTTTACCTTACATCTCATCCTTGGGCAAACACTTCAACCAAATAGACATGTTATCAAGGACACCAGACCTTAATATCCACAGGTCCATCAGTTCATCCACTATTCCACAACCTCCAACAATTCACTCATTTGGCAGCTTGCAGTCTCCTGCCCATAGCTAGTACAACATGGAGGATATTTCAACAGGGCCTTGAAAACAAGTGAAATTAAACTTAAATCCTTATGAAAATAGAAATTGTCCAAAATTACATTTCTTTGGACTTAAAACATCCAGAAGTTAGTCTTTGTTAAAAGCTAGATCTTGAATAGGCATGAGCCTACTCTTTGCCTAGCTTCCAGTCTCCTAATTATTGAATGGGTAAAGTCCCATGGCCGACCTCTTTACTAACTTCCAGCTAATACAACCAGGGGAGATAAGCAGGTCATGCAGAATCAGCCCAGTTCTTCATATGGACAAGCTCTAGAACATCTATCACCTCCAGAAATACATCTTTACTTATCCACACCATCTCATTAAGCACCAACTGCAATTTCCCCTAAAGACATGATTATTAAACCTAATATAACATGTATATTAAATGTATATTTTCTTCAAATAATAACCCCTGCAGTTACACCAGCGGTGATATCCCCAGCATTAAATTTGTAACTCTTGTAGACCAACATGGTCATTATGTAGAAAGAGGCTATTCAGTACTTCATGGACCTATTTCGCACATGAATCATGTAAACATGAGATTGATGGTGCTGCCTACACCAAGTTATTAGTCTCCCAAAATTCCACGATAGAACAACTTTAAGAGAATTTGAGAATCAGAAGAAAAAGCTGGAGAGAATAGTTTACAATCTGATTATTCTCCAAAGAAATGGCCATCATCTAATTCAAAGGTATCTAAAAAAATAAATTTTTATTTCCCAAATCCTTTCATTGCAGAAATGCAACAGGTGAGAGGTTGTAATAGACACATCCAGCCCCAAAACCACATTTTAATCTCAGCGCTATTCATAACTTTTATAAGTCTAGATTTGTAGATCCTGTGCTCTCAAAACCCAAAGATCAAAGGCTCATTCTCAAAACACACACAAACTATTTGAGCCACAATGAAAGCATTTTTTGAGACATCCAGCCTTAACTCTTCATGAACCGTGTGAGATGCCAACACACTTTTGAGACCAAAAAAACTCAATATTTTCTCTAAAACAACATCAAAAGTTTAAGAAACTTTAACGTAGGGAAAATTGTTTTACCAATACATTGAATATCATAAAATTGAAGGTGTAACAAGAAGGCATGCACAAATTTTTCTGTTAAAAGTCTGCCCACAGAGTTAATAACACCTCAGCACATCATGTAGGCAGTTAAAATTCATCACTCGGAAAACGATCTGCTGGAAGACTTGCTGCCAGCTGCCTAACAATGTACTCTAAGTCCAGGACCCCGTTATGCATAACTCTGCATATAGGTAGTGTCTGGGCTTTCCAAATACTTTGCAGTTAGAATCACTACTAAATTTTGACAAGAGGGAAAAATAGAATGAAAGTTGTTTTGTTTTGTTTTTTATTTTAGAAGCTTTCAGTGAAACAGTGCATGCATGAAGAAAGAGAACAAGGTTTACTATTTAAGCTGCTTTGGGCTGTGTCAGGCCGGTGGTTTGTGGTACTCTTAGTCTTGTCTTTGTTCTCCTCCAAAATTCACTGTGAAGTTGACATCTAAAGTCCAAACGTGAAAAGAGAAGCATGCTTTGTCTATACAACATATGCAATAAAATACCATAAAGCTTTTTTTATTGAACACACCTCTAGAGTCTATTTGATGTGACTTTTCATAATTCTAAGTACTTAGAATTGGGCTGAAGAAAGAGATGGAATGTATCCAAAGCAAAGAGGCAATGGGGACTGTCATCCACTGCAAGACTTACCAGTGGACACTGAAGAATGAACAATTCTATGACAGGTGGCCAGGGTGAGTGTATTAGTCCATTTGTGTTGCTTATAACAATACACAGAACTGGGTGATTTATAAAGAAAAACAAAATTTATTGCTTACAGTTTCCGAAGCTGGGAAGTCCTAAGTCCATCTGGTGGTGGTAAGAGTGACCCAGGGGTCTCACATTGCAAAATGGTGGAAGCAGAGAGAGCAAGAGAGAGCTTCTCATTGACTCTCTTTTTAAAGCCCTCAGAACCACACCCCTGACCACCATTTTTAATCCATTCCCTAAAGCATGATCCTATCCTACAATCTAATCACCTCTTCAAGGCTCCACCTTTCAATTACCGTAATAGGGTTTCCCACCCTCTTAACAATTACAGTGGGGACCAAGTTTCTAATACATAAAACTTGGGGTCACAGATCAAGCTTCAGTGAGTTTGGGGGGGACATAATTCAATCCACTATAGTGAGTGTCAAAACCTTAACGTGAGGCTTTGCACTTTTTTAAATGGGAAGAAATATAGAAAATCCTGCATAATTAGACAATAGACAATGCTGTAGGTTCAACATTTGTGTCCCCCCACCAAAATTCATGTTGAAAGTTAACCTGCAATGAACCTCTTAGGAAGAGGTGGGACCTTTGGGGAAGTGCTTAAGTCATGAGGATTCCTCCCTCATGCATGGGATTAATGCTCTTATAAAAGAAGCTTCAGAGAGCTGCCTGGCCCTTTTGTCCTTCTGCCTTCCACCATGTAAGGACACAGCATTTGCCCCTTCTGTCATGTAAGGACACAACAATGGGTGCCATCATGGAAGCAGTTAATCTGCTGGTGCCTTGATCTTGGACTTCCTAGCCTCCAGAACTGTAGGAAATAGATTTCTGTTCTTCTAAAGTAGCCTGTCTCAAATATTTTGTTATAGTATCGTGAATGGACTAAGATGGACCCAAAACCTTATATCTGATGAACTAGGCCTTGCTTCCATAGGCCTTGTTTACAGTTTTACCTGTAGTTCTATATAAACATTGATAAATGTTGGTAAGTTTTTCTTTATTTTATTATTTTGTTAATAAAATCTCATTCAAATCTCTTCAGTTGGTGGTTGCATGATTTATCAGGCTAACCTATCTTTGCAACAGATAAAACTTATTATTTATATTTTATACTCACAAAAATTTTAAACTCATATTCTAAAAATTTTACAACAGAACCAATGAGGATCTAGATGAAGCACTAGTAGCAGCATTGGAAAAGCAAGGATAGATATGAGATATTTAGAAGTTTAAAATTGACAATATTTGCTCATTTAGTAGCTATTGGGTCATGGTAGAAGGTTGAGAAAAAGCAGGAATCACTACAGATATGTGTATCATGTTGCCACCAACCAGATTTGGAGATGTAGGAGAATATTCAGGCTTCAAGTGAAAGACAGGCATTTGAGCTATCTGTACAGTGCTATCTTCAAAGTGGTAATAATAATGGCAGTTGTCATAGTTACTATTGCCAGTTATCTATCATGAGCCAAGTCTGTACTAAGGGTTTTATATGCAATATTCTATATATTCCTCATATCTATCAGCATTTCCGTTTTGCATATGATGAAACCAAGGCACTGAAATGTTTACTAATTTGCCCCAGGTGACACAACTAGTAAGTGACAGAGCCAACATTTATACCCAGGCCATCTTGATTGAAATTTCATGTTTCAGTTATAGGTGAGAGGGCCCAGAAGAATATTTTATAAGACAAAAAGATAAAAGGACAAATATGATGTACTGAAGCCAGAAGAAGGGGCCTGGGAAAACTAAAAGCAAACATCATCAGAATGAACTTGTCTAGGAACTATTCTATCCAAACCAGGACTGGTCCCATACTTGTAGGAGATTCATATAAATTTTTGTCAAGCCTGAACCTCATGAGCATTACTGCCAGTTGTGTAACCTTAGGCAAGTTGCTCAATCTCTCTAACCCTTGCTTATTCACATGTGAAATAAGGACACTGAGCTCCATCAACTCCTTTTCAGTTCTAAACTTCCAATCCACTGCAATTTGCTCAGAAGACTTAAGGGTGTGGTCTGTAAATATGATCTGTAAAACAACTAGGATGAATTCCCATGTATACCTGTATAAATAGATTTGTTAACTCAAATGTGCTTTAAGAAAAGACAAAATCTGTAATTAAACTGACTTATAGGGTCGACCCCATGGCTCACTCGGGAGAGTGCGGCGCTGGGAGTGCAGCAGCGCTCCGGCTGCGGGTTCAGATCCTATATAGGGATGGCCAGTGCACTCGCTGGCTGAGCGCGGTGCGGGCGACCCCAAGCCAAGGGTTGCAATCCCCTTATCGGTCAAAAAAAAAAAAAAGAAAAGAAAAACTGACTTATAAAATTAAAAAACAAAGAAAGAAACTTGCTGAAAATCCTTATGCAACCAATAACTTACAACCTCAGAGGAGGAGCCTCACAGGGCAGTGTAGATTTATAGTGACCAAGAAGGTAAAAGAGTTATTGCCAAACTGGTAGAATGTTTTTATACCAATATTTAGTTTGAAGGGAATGTAAAACAGAACTTTTCCTCTTTATCACTGATTTAAGGCAATTAAGTAAGTTAAAATATTTTATGGCAGTGCTCAAGAAACGAATCAAACATTTTAGAAGGAAGATTATTTTACTGAACCTAAACATTTGTCAAACAAACCAGGCAACATTCCAGGACCTTGATGTGACAAGTGAATTAACATGTTCTTTTTTAAGGCCGGCTCATGTTCATATAAACATAAGCCTGTTCTTTGGGCCTCCAGTAGTTAGTCTCTGATGATAAGATAATCATTTATTCATCCTCTTATCTCAGCTCTAGGCATCTAAAATCACTTATTTTACCAAAAATAGAATTGTTCTCTTATTCACTGAAATATTTTCATATCTAAGAGTAACATCTTGCAGAGGGAAAAAACAACCTTCTCCACATACAATTCCAGTATCCTGCTAAGCTCTGTTCCACTTCTTGCCTTTGGGTTCTGTGATATATCCCTTTGTCTTTTCTAAAAAGTCTCCTTTTTACTTAAGCTAGTCTGCATAGGTCTCTGTATCTTGAAGTCATGAGAGATTTTAACCAGGATTCTCAGTACATTACCTTTGTGCTCTCACCTTCTTTCTTAAAATTTTTATTGATTTTTGCCTTGTAGATAACGTGGATAATATCAGACTCTATGTATCTGAGGACCTTAAGTCTAAAATGAACTATATCAGCGTGGTGATGGAGATGCTTTCATTATCAGTGTTTCAAAATTTATTTTACCGTGAGAATACAAGACATTCCAGTATGACTTGGTCAACTCCATCATAAAACAGATATTATTCAGTGAGTTTGAAGGAAGTTTTAAGGGAGATTATTTTTACTTAATTCTAAGTGGTTAGTTTTTCTGTGTCTATGACTATTTATATCACAGCTAACTAAAGATGTTAGCATCAATAAAAAATGACTTGAATTTTGGCTATAAAGTTATGTCATCTGATCCTTTTAATTTTAGCTGATTTTGAGGTTAATGTCAAATGATCTCCATAAGGTCAATGTGGTAGTTTTATTAATGATTCTTCAAGGGAGATTTATTGTTTTCCTTAAATCAGACAGTCAGCAGGAAACCCGTGTGTGTGTCTTTAGCACCACTTTGTAGTATCTATGTCAATTTCCTATCGCATCAAAACAGGAGCGATCAGGATAATTCTTTGTCAGATGCTTCTGAGAACCTCCCAGATTTAGAGAAACTCATTTAGTGTTGCTGGCATATAAATTGCCAAGACAGCAGTATTAAATTTGAAAAGCTTTGTTTAAAGGAATCATTTCAAAAACCCACATGTTCCAGATTAAACGCAAAGGAGATTTTTAATAAACACTTGGCTGTTTACTAAAATAAGGAATGCTGTTCGTTCTATTGTTTGCTCATGTTATTCCTTCATGACTTCTTCATGGCTCAAGAATGGTGATAGCTTTCAAAAAGATGACTTTGAGAGGCAAATTCTGTGAAACGAATTTCAGATTTCTATGTATTTGTAACTGGCATTTTAGTCTTCCTCTCATGCCTTTTTGTAAGCATGCAGAAATACATGTGTATTGTATTCATTCAAAAAACTATATTGCAATAATATCTGAGTTCCTCTCAATGTTTAATATATGTCATAAAAATCACAGCTTTTACAAGGAAAAAAATCATCCTTTCTGCTGTATGGGTTGAGTTCTTTAAAGGGTCATTAAACTACATAGAAAGTTCTGTCATCTTCCAGTTCAAGGTCTAAGTACGGTACGCATGAAAATGGCTTCAGCATATGAGGGTTCATGTGATAGATAGACTTCTGTGACCATTCACCCAAAATTGTCAAATTGCCTCTGGTTGAGAACCACTGGCCTATGTGAATAATTTTAGTATTTTAACAGGGACACCTTATCCAAGATATTGGGGAGTGGAAACACTACTCTTCTTTCTCTCCATAAAGTATATATATAGAGAAAAGAAAAATATATTTTCTTTTTTTGATTTTGGGAAAACTAACCACATAGAATTAGATAGAAATAATCTCCCTTAAAACTTCCTTCAAACCCTCTGAATAATATCTGTTTTATGATGGAGTTGAATCAGTGGTACTGGAATGTCCTCTATTCTCACAGTGAAATGAATTTTGAAACACTAGTAATGAAAGCATCTCCATCACCATGCTGATATAGCTAATTTTGGATTTAAGTTCCTCAGATACATGGTGTCTGGTATTATCCACATTATCTACAAGGCAAAATCAATAAAGGTTTTAAGAAAGAAGATGAGAGCACAAAAAAATATACTAAGAATATTAGTTAAAATCTCTTAAGGTTTCAAGATCCAGAGACCTATGCAGACAAGCTTGAGCAAAAGGAGACTGTACAGAAAGGGTAAAGGGATATGCCACAGAACCCAAAGGCAAGAAGTGGAGCACAGTTTCACAGAGTACTGGAATTACGAACTAAAAAATCATTAGAAACTTGGACAACAATATGCTTTTTTCCTCTGGAACTACGTGGACTCCCTTCCCTATTTCTATCTATAGATCTTTCATTCCTTTCTCTGTAAATGAACTGACGCTATTTCTATAACTATAAGATCAGAAATAGTTAACCAGGCACTAAAACATGCCCTCCCTACTCCAGTGCCTCCAATCAACTAGTCAGAATCCCATGTCACAATACCAAATTCTCAGAGAAAAAATCTAGTGGATCCAGTTTGATCCAACTGTCCATTAGGAGTCCAGATAATTATAAACACATAAGCACAGTACATTGCAGAGAAATGGCCACAAAGGCATACCACTCTCAATACATAGGAAAAGTTCTCAAAGAAAGAGCAGCATAAGCTAAGAAAAAATAGAAGACAGTAGAGCAAACTGTCCAGGGTGCTGACTCTAGCACCACATGAGTTTGAAGCCTGTCTCTGCTACCCCTGTGTGACCTTGGACAAGTTATTTCACCCTCTCTGTGTCACAATTTTCTCATCTATAAAATGAAGGTAATTGGGGTACTTGCTTCTTAAGGTTGCTTTTTGGATAGAGCATATAAAATAACAAGCACAGTGAAAATAGTAAATGCTCAATGAATGTTATCCATTATTAAAACCATTATAGTGAATGTGGTAGGTAGAATAATATCCTCCCTCCCCAAATATGCCAGTGTCCTAGTACCCAGAGTCTACCAACATTAGGTTACACAGCAAACGGAAATTAAGGTTGGAGATGAAATTAAGATTGCTAATCAGTTTATGCTAAAATAATCCTGGATTATGTGGGTGGGTCCAATGTAATCACAAGGGTCCTTAAAAGTAGAAGAGGGAATCAAAAGAGTAAGTCAGACAGAGATACGACAACGGAAGCAGGGTCAGACAGATGCGACGTTGCTGGCTTTGAAGATGTAAAAAAGGGGCCATGAGCCAGGGAATGTGACGACCTCTGGAAACTGGAAAAGCCAAGGAAACAGCTCCTACCCAGATCCTAAAGAAAGAAACAGGGCCCTGCCAATGGCTTAAGTTGAGACCATTGAGACCCACGGCAGACTTTTGACTTACAGAACTACAAGATAATAAATTTATGTGACTTAAACTGGTTAGTTTGTGGTAATTTGTTACAACAGCAATAGAAAATTAATACACTGAGATTTTTAAACCTTACTCAAATTTTGATTAATGATTTTCACAATTTTAAAGTTTCCTTTAATAACTACTAATAACAATAATAATTCCTAACATGTTAAAAAAAATTGTAACCTTATCAAGTGAGGCTCTGGAAAAATTATGCACAAGGTTACATTTCTCTTCAGTGCCCACCCCCCTCCGACCCCGGAATGTCCACTGGCTGCTTCTCTCTTTTTCTCAACAGTGCAAAAAACAGATTTATTCCCACAATACTACGCAGAGGCTTCCACTGAGTCTTATTATGCATATTACGAAGGGTAAGCAAGCTGGCTTCAGCACCAGGATGGACTGTGTGAAAACATCTAGAATGGCTGGACAAGTGAGAATGGGTAAAGATAAAAATTATATGTCAATTCTCAATTATTCAATCCCCTATGTGCAGTCTATGACTTGTATAGAATTTGCTGTCTTAATTTTTACACGTCCAGCAGCTGGTGGAAAGTATCAATTTGTCAATGCCTTTTTTATTTTTTGAACATGATATATCTCTTCATTAATTAAGATCTTTTTTATTTTATTTTATTTTTATTGGTTATGAATACTCATGAGATACAAAGCTGATTGTCACCCCTCATGCCCATGATATGAGGGCCAGATTCATACTGGCAGCATACCCATTACCATAAATTGCATTTGTATCCCATGTTCCCCACCCAGTTATCTCCAACCCTCTTCTACTTCCCCCTTTCCCCACAACTCCACTTTGTAGCCCAAGGAATGTTCTCTCCCTCTGCAAATCCAACACACCACTGTGATATTTCTTTCCTTCCTTCTTTCTTTCTTAACTCCCACATATAAGTGAGTACATATGGTATTTATCCCTCTGTGCTTTGCTTATTTCATTCAACATAACTTTCTCCAGGCTCATCCATGTTGTTGCAAATGGGAGTATTTCATTCTTTCTTATGGCAGAGTAGTATTCCATAGTGTATATATACCACCGTTTCCTTATACAATCGTCCATTGATGGACATTTAGATCGGTTCCATGTTTTGGCTATTGTAAACAGAGCTGCAATGAACATGGGAGTGGAGGTATCTCTTCGACATTATGATTTCCATTCCTCTGGGTATATACCCAGAAGAGGGATTGCTGGATTGTATGGAAGATCTATCTGTAGTTGTTTGAGAAACCTCCATACTATTTTCCATACTGGTTGTACTAATTTACAGTCCCACCAACAGTGCAGTAGTGTTCCCTTATCTCCACACCCTCGCCAGCATTTGTTATTCACTGTCTTTTTGATTATAGCCAGTCTAACTGGGCTGAGGTGGTATCTCAATGTAGTTTTAATTTGCATTTCCATGATGACTAGTGATGTTGAGCATTTTTTCATGTACCTGTTGGCTGTATGTCTTCCTTTGAAAAATGTCTATTCAGCTCTTTGCCCATTTGTTAATTGGGTTAATTGTTTCTTTACTCTATAATTGCTTGAGTTCCTTGTATATTATGGATATTAATCCCTTATCAGAGGCATAGTTAGCAAAACTTTTCTCCCACTCTGTAGGTTGTCATTTCACTCTTGATTGTTCCCTTTGCTGTGCAGAAGCTTTTTACACTTGATATGGTCCCATTTGTTTATTTTTTCTTTTACTGCTTGTGCTTTTGGGCTCATGTTCATAAAGTCTATGCCCAGACCTAGTTCCTGAAGTGTTTCACCTATATTTTCCTTTAGTAATGTAACAGTTTCAGGTCTTATACTTAAGTCTTTAATCCATTTTGAGTTGATTTTAGTATATGTTGAGAAATGCATATCTAGTTTCATTCTTCTGCATATGGATATCCAGTTTTCCCAGCATCACTTGTTGAAGAGGTAGTCTTTTCCCCAATGTAGATTGTTGTTGCCTTTGTCCAATATCAGATGGCTGTGAGTCTGAGGGATGATTTCTTGGTTCTCAATTCTACTGCACTGGGTCTGAATGTCTATTTTTATACTAGTACCATGATGTTTTGGTTACAATAGCTTTGTAGTATAATTTGAAGTCAGGTAGTGTTATGCCACTGGCTTTATATTTTTTGCTCAGGATTGCTTTGGCTATTCAGGGTCTTCTGTTGTTCCATATGAAGGGTAAGATTATTTTTTCCATTTCTGTGAAGCATGTCATTGGTATTTTGATGGGGATTGCATTGAATCTGTAGATTGCTTTGGGTAGGATAGACATTTTCACAATACTAATTCTTCCAATCCAAGAGCATGGAATATCTTTCCACCTTTTTGTGTCTTCTTTAATTTCTTTCATAAGTGGTTTTTAGTTCTCATTGTAGAGGTCTTTCTCCTCCTTGGTTAAACTGATCCCTAGGTATTTTATTTTTTGTGTGACAATTGTAAATGGGCTTACTTTAACATAGGGAAAGTTTGACTTCATCTTTTCCAATCTGGATTCCCTTTATTTCTTTCTCTTCCCTGATTGCTCTGGCTAGTACGTCCAGAACTATGTTTAATAGAAGTGGTGAGAGTGGGCATCCTTGTCTTGCTCCTGTTCTTAAGGGAAAGGCCCTCAGTTTTTCCCTATTCAGAATGATACTGGAGGTGGGCTTGTCATAAATGGCTTTTATTGTGTAGAGGTATTTTCCTTCTATACCTAATTTATTGAGAGTCTTTATAATGAAGGGATTGTTGAATTTTGTCAAATGCTTTTTCAGCATCTATTGAGATAATCATATGGTCTTTGTCCTTTAGTTTGTTGATGTGATGTATCACATTTATTGACTTTCATATGTTGAACCATCCTTGCATCCCTGGGATGAATCCCACTTGATCATAGGATAATTTTTTTGATGTATTGCTGTATTCTGATTGCTAATATTTTTCTGAGGATTTTTGAATCTAAGTTTTTCAAAGATATTCGCCTGTAATTTTCTTTTTTCGTTGTGTCTTTTTCTGATTTTGGTATCAGAGTTATGTTGGCCTCATAGAATGAGTTTGGGAGAGTAGTTTCTGTTTCAATTGTTTGGAATAGTTTGAGGAGAATTGGGACTAACTCCTCTTTAAAAGTTTGATAGAATTCAGCTGTAAAGCCATGCAGGCCCAGACTTTTCTTTGTTAGAAGACTGCTAATTAACACTTCAGTCTCATTGCTTATTATTGGTCTGTTCAGGTTTTCTCTTTCTTCTTCATTCAGTCTGGCTAGTTTGTATGTGTCTAGAAACTTATCCATGTCTTCCAGATTTTCATATTTGTTGTCATACAGTTATTTATAATAGTCTCTAATGATTCTTTGTGTTTCTTTGGTATCGGTTTTAATGTCTCCCTTTTCATTTCTGATTTTTGTTATTTGGATCCTCTCTCTTTTTTTTTTTTTTTTTTTTGGTAACCTAGCTAATGGTTTGTCTATTTTATCTTATCAAAAATTTTTTTTTTTTTTTTTTTTTTTTTTTGGTAACCTAGCTAATGGTTTGTCTATTTTATCTTATCAAAAAACTAACTTTTTGTTTTGTTGATCTTTTCTATTTTGGGGGGGGTCTCTATTTCATTTAGTTCTGCTCTGATCTTATTTCTTTCCATCTACTACTTTTAGGTTTGGATTGTTGTTGTTTTTCAAGTTCTTTGAGGCATAGTGTTATGTCATTTATTTAAAGTCTTTCCATTCTTTTGATGTAAGCATTTATTGCAATAAATCTGCCTCCTATACTGCTTTTGCAGTATGCCACAAGATTTGGTATGATGCATCTTTATTTTCATTAGTTTATAGAAATTTTTGGATTTCCTGTTTAATTCCTTCTTGGACCATTATTTTGTTTTCATGTATTTGTATAGTTTCCAGAGTTTTGCTTATCATTAGTTTCCAATTTTAATCCATAGTGGTCTGAAAAGATACTTGGAATGATTTCAATTTTTTTTTTTTTAGTTTGCTGAAACCAGATTTGTGACCTAATATGTGATCTATCCTGAAGAATATTTCATGTGCTGATGAGAAGAAAGTATATTCTTTAGTTATAGGGTGAAATGTTCTGTATATATCTGCCAGGTCCAGTTGGTCTAATATGTAGTTTTAATCCTGTGTCTCTTTGTTGATTTGTTGCCTGAAAGATCTGTCCCATACTGAGAGAGGGGTGTAGTCACCTACTATTAACATACTAGGGCCTATTTCTTTCTTTAGGTCTAAGAGTGTTTGCTTTATATATCTGGGTGCTCCAGTATTGGGTGCATATGTATTTATGATCATTATGTCTTCTAGATAGACTGATCCTTTTATCATTATATAGTGGCCGTCTTTGTCCTTTTTTGTGTTTTTTGATTTAAAGTCTATTTTATATAAGAATAATTACTCCTGCTCATTTTTGATTTCCATTTGCATGGTATATCTTTTTCCATCCCTTCACTTTTAGTCTGTGTATCTCTATATGTGAGATGGGTCTCTTGAAAACAGCATAAACTTGGGTCTAGCTTTTTAATCCAATCAGTCAATCTGTGCCTTTTGAATGGTGAGTTTAATCCATTCACATTTAGGGTGGTTATTGACAGATATTGTTTAATTCCTGTCATTTAATTACTTTTTATTTAGATGTTTTAAATATCTTTTGATCATTACTTCCCCTTTTATTTCTCTTCTTCAATGTTAGTTGGATATCTGAGGTGCCATGATTTAGCTTCTTGCTCTTTCTCACTGGCATTTTTGTTTTAACTGCAAGTTTTGCTCTTTCTTGTGTATCCATGGTAGTGACATTCATTATTCAGATTTCAGATGAAGGACTCCCTTGAGAATTTCTTGCAGGGCTCATCGTGTGGTGGTGAACTCCCACACTTTTGTTTGTCTGGGAAATGAGTTATTTCTCCCTCGTTTCTGAAGGAGAGCCTTTCTGGGTAAAGAATTCTTGGCTGGCAATTTTTTTCCTTTAGTGTTTTGAACACATCATTCCACTTTCTTCTGACCTGTAGGGTTTCAGTCAAGAAGTCTGCTGCTAGTCTGATAGGGGTTACCTTATAGGTGACTTGTTGCTTTTCTCTTGCTGCTTTTAGAATTCTCTCTTTGTCTTTGAGCTTTGCAAATTTGACTCTAATGTGTCTTGGAAAGGATCTTTTTGTATTGAATCCGTTTGGGGACCTTTGAACTTCCTGGATCTGAAGGTCTGCATCTCTCCCTACCCCTGGGAAGCTTTCTGTTATTATTTCCTTGAATAGGTTTTCAATACATTTTCCTTTCTCTTCCCCTTCTGGAATACTCACAATTCAGATGTTAAGAGCATTTGAGGTTGTCTGCTATCTCTCTTAGATTTTCCCAATTATTTTAAATTCTTTTTTCCTTTTTTTTTTTTTTTTTTTTTCTGCCTGGATTATTTCAAAAAGACCATCTTTGAAATCTGAAATTCTTTCTTCTGCTTGCTCTAGCCTGCTGCTTAAGCTCTCTGTTGTGTTTTTTATTTCAATAAGTGAATCTTTCATTTCTAGGAGTTCTGCTACACTCTTTTTTAAGTTATTAATCTCTTTGTAAATTTCCTCCTTCATATTCTGCATATTTTTTCTTGTTTCCTTGTGTTCTCTAATTGAGTCTCCTTTTATTTCTGCAAACTTTCTTAAGATCATTGCTCAGAATTCTTTTTCAGACATTTCAAGGACTCCCCGTTCAATGGGCTCTGGAATTTGAGCATTACTGTATTCCTTTGGTGGTGTCATATCTTCTTGTTTGTTTGTAGTTCTAGTATTTTTTCACTGTTGTTTGGTCATCTGGTAGAGGATTTGCTTCTTCTGTTACTAGGGTGTTGGCTATGAGGATAAAGACTTCCTCCACTATTTGCAGGCCCTACTGGTAACTCTTCTTATATCAATTTAGTCAAGTGGGTGACAGGTTGCCTGTAGAGTGGCCCTGGCTGCTACTGTGGAGGTGAACTGTCCTTGTGGTGACAGAAGGTGTGATGGTATCTATATTACACCACCTTGGCTCCCATTCTAGCTTTTGGTGGCTGTAGACTGAGCCCCTGGTGCTGTGCAGATCTCAGCACACCTTGGTGCCTGCTGGGCTGTGTGTACTTCCCTTCCCCCTGGGGCCTCAGACTGGACATGGTGCCATAAGGGTCTTTTCTCATTTCCTCTCAGCGGCTGCTGGGTTGTGTGCACTTCCCTCAAGGCCTTTGACTGAACCCACCCCTTTCTTTTTTGACATCTCACTCAGCACACATTATCTTCCCACTGCACCCTGGCTTTTTCCTCTCATAACCCTAATGGATGAGAATAGATGCCTCTCTTTGGGACTATTTCAATTCCTAGTTTAATGCATCCCCTCTATGCCTAATTCCTTCAGAACCACTTTCATAGCCAGTGTTTAGTTAATTATTTTAACCAACCAACCCACATTCCTATGTTTCCGGTATGCTGCATTTTAACAGCATCTTCCAGAGAAAAATATCTTACCTCAAGAAATCAGCAATACCACCACAGATAATAGTCAATGCAATGCACAAATATAGGGGACATTATTCACAGTCAACATGAGAAGCACTTTCCAGGACTGTACAGTGTCCAGGCTGCACAACCAGATATGGTTTTTCTGCAAATGAGTCTAATAATCAGAGTCTGTTCAAACCAATAGTGGGAAAATTTGAGGTGCAAGCAGTTGGCCCTTCTTCAAATGTAATGGTCAAGGCAACCACTTTCTCTGCCTATACATAGGACTGGACCTGAAGAGTTAGTCAGCAGTGAGCTGTGCCTAAGGAGCTCACTAACACAGGACCACTGAGAGAGTACAGACCTGTCTTCTGGCAGGTCTCCTGAGGCCTTGAGAAAATAATACTTAAGATAGCAAATGTCTCCCTGCAAGCCATAGGTGTTTCATTAACATCCTAAGTAGTGGCCAAAACATCTCCTGAAAATACTAAACTGCTACCTTGCCTTTAAAAATTTGTGCAGTGGCACAAAGGAGGAAAGAAAAAGAACCAAACTGCAAGAGAAAAAAAAGATTGTCTATTTTTTCCAGGCTAAAAAGTGGTGTCTAGAAAGGAAAGAAATTTGAATAATAATAATAATAATTTCTCAGAAGATTTGTCTGCTTCACTCTTAGGATCAGCAAATTGCACTTAGCTCATTCTGGCAATAAATTTACATAAGAAAATAGGCTTTTTACATGTACAAAGTTCTTCATTATTCCTTTTCAAAAGACTTTAGGCAGTGTAATGTCCAAAGAATAACAGGAAAATAACACCAATGTAAGAAATTTCAAACAAAATTAAAATTAAAATTGATAATTCTATTCTTTCTCAAAATTCTAGCCAAGCTTCTGCTATCATGTGAGAGGCCCATCTTATAGAATCAACAGAAGCTTTCAGTCTATTAAAACTAAGAAAAAATAGGCTAGCTTTGGTACCCAATAATGGGGCCAAATATTATACCTATGGTGTTTGACAGTGTTTATATACCAGTGTTGAGATATTAGGCAAGTATCCAAGATCCAAAGGGCACAATGAGACCCTACACGGCAAGAGTAACAAAGAACTACTAACAGTAATATTAGCAACGAAAACAAAAAAATTAATAAAAAGGGAAAACATGAGTGGCATAGTTTGGCTCAGAAACAATTAGATAATGGACAGATATAGAAACAGTAAGATGTGGGTGGGACTGAAGCAATAGATGTAAAGGGCTCATAGTGTGGAGTGAGGCAGTAGCAGGTGGGAATTGGGATTCTCAGAGTCATCAGGGCAAAGAGTCACCTCTGAGATGAAGAATAGCATCAGGCTTGTTACCAAAATGCAGAACATGACATGGGGCCTCTCAGCTTCTGAGAGGAATACGAAATCAACTCTTGCTTAATAAATTAAATTAAAACAAAAGACCTATACAAGACAAACACTCAACCTTGTGAGCAAGAATAACTTATTCCACTCATTAGCTTTGTGACTAGATCTACAATCTCTAATATCAATTAGGGTAAGAATACAAAATGTCATTTAAAAACCTGGTTTCTGAGCTGGTAGCTTGATAATGTCAGGTAGGAAACGGCAAGACTCTAAGACAGGGAAAGTGCAAAGGAAAGGAAGAGCAGGGGAGAACATCACAAAAAGAGAGAAAATAACAAGAAAAATCTCCCTTAAAATGAGCCTACCCAGGCACATAAGATAGGCTCCCTATCTTAACTAGTACTAAAAAGCCAACAAAATCAATAATTGAAATGCAAATTTGCTCCAGATGGCATCAAACTGTAAAATAAAAGTATGGCAAAGACTTTGAAATAGGATAAATTAAGAAATAATATTCATTAAATTTAAAAAAAAGAAATTATGAACTAAGAGGCGTTAATTAAATAAAGATAAGTAAATATGAATATGAACTAATTCATTTCATTTCTTGAAAATAAACAATACAGTCATTAATACAAAAAATTAAAAGTGGAACAATCAATCTAGACCAGAACAAATAGATAATTAGTATAAGAGAAAGAGAGAGGAAAAAGAGAGAGAATCCTGCAACCCCAAAATAGAATAGTAATTTAAAGAGCACAGGAGACTTAGAAATATTAAACATGTACAAGGTGATGAAGGAATTCTCCATAGATTTCAAAAGGAAAAAATCAATATCACAAGAGGTCACATTCCCTTATGAAAATACAATTAAATTAGAAATCAACAATAAGAAATAATTTAAAGAGAGAAAGTTGGAGATTTTTAAACTCCATCTCAATGAACTATAGAAAAATTAAAGTTCACGGGCCGGCCCAGTGGCGCACTGCTACAGTGCGCCGCTTGGGAAGCGCAGCGGCGCTCCCGCCGAGGGTTCGGATCCCACATACAGACCTGCCGCTCACTGGCTGAGCGAGGTGCGGGAGCAACACTGAGGGTTGCGATCCCGTTGCCGGTCCCGGTCCGGTACGGGCGCAACACTGAGGGTTGCGATCCGTTGCCGGTCACGAAAAAAGACAAAAAGGAAAAAAAAAGAAAAGAAAAATTAAAGTTCTGTATGTCAATACTTGTGGGATACAGTTCAAACAGACCTGAAAATATTTGCTTCTGCATAGGATATAGAATATGTCAAAAAACCATTGCTTTCACTCGACAAAGAAAACACACTGGAGAAGCAACACAAATAACAGTAGCTTTAAAACTCCTCAGATTGCTGAAAATCCACACACAATAAAAATAACCTAAAAAAAATAATAAATTCCAGAAATATGACTCTGGCTAGGAGAGAAGCAACCCACAGCTGCTATCATCCTAAAGGATTGGCAGAAGGAAGAGGAATCTTCCATAGATGGGAATAAAGTGAATTTTTTATGGTCACATATGTGCTGCTGTGATAGATGAGAATGACTAGCCCAATCAAGCCAAGGAATGAGTCTCCACCCACTGACCTACACTGATACCTAGGGTAGATGTTGAAGGCTGAGAGCAAGACAGGATTGCTGAGAGAGATCCCCTTGGACCTTCCCCAAGGGTGAGGAAGTAGCTTCTCAAGGCTGGGGGTGGAGCAGAAAAGCTGTTAGAGATCCGTGCAAGGTCCATTGAGTCCTCCCCAAATGCAATGCTACCGCAGTTCAAAGAGTGAGTGCAAAGCAAGAGAACTGAAACTCCTCTCAGATAAAAACAGGTCTTCTCTGAGTATAAGGCAGTAGCTACCAGAAGCTGTCAGTGGAAAAACAAAGCTGAGGAAAATCACTCCAAAGAATTCTTCTAGATCCTCCCAAGTACACTTCAGGAGTCCTTGAAAGGCTGGGAACAAGGAAGTATGGAAGAAAGAGATCTCCAGAGGCACAAGAAGTGAAGGGAAGGACTGAAGAGAAAAGATGACTCCCTAGGAATCCAAAAAGCTGACACAAAAGATACAGGGCAGAGAAATTTCCAGAGATCTGAAAGCTGGCATTTGGACTATATAACAAAAATCTCTGAAGTTCTGCAAGTAGCACCTCATATCTCAAGTTTTTCAGAGGGGTAAGTCCTGAACTCACCTTTGAACTTTTTAAAAACATAGTAAACTGAACTAAATTAAAACTGTAACGAAGCCCTGAACCAGCTGAACTGTAGATAAGATTAGTTCAGCCCTCCATGCTAGTGGCCTGGCAGAAGGACTGCATCTTATCCTAGAGGTTGATATTATCTACTTCTGTCTCTCCTGATTTTGCTTACAGTCTGACATAAAATCAAAAGATATGAGATATAAGTGGAATCAGAAAATGTGAACTCTAATTTAAAAAGATAAAAAATAGAAGCAAATCCAGAGATAGCACAAATGTTGGAATTTTAAGGCAAGAGCTTTAAAATAACTATCATAAATATGTGGACAAAATAATGAGGGATTTCATGAATGACATAGAAATTATTTTTTAAAAGCAAAAGAGAGTTACTAGGAGCAAAATATATTAAAAATGAAGAATCTATCAATGAATTTAGCAGCAGACTGAATACAGCAGAGAAAAGGATGAGAGAATTTAAACACAATCAATAAAATTATCAAACTGAAATGCAAAGAGAAAAGTAAGTTTTAAAAAATAAATGAAGCATCCAAGATCTTTAGAACAATATCAAACAGATTTACATAAGTGTAATTGGCATCCCAGAAGGAAGAAAGAAAAAAATGAGGAAGAAAAATATGCTGAAAGAGTCAATTATCAAGAATTTTCCAAAATGTGTTGAAGACATCAACCCATGGATCCAAGAATCTCTGAAAACTCCAAGTAAAATAAACACAAAGAAAATCACATTTAATCACATTTAAGCACATTGTCTTAGTTCATTTTCTGCTGCTATAGCAGAATACCACAGACTGGCTAATTTACAAGCAATAGAAATTTATTTGGCTCATGGTTCTAGAGGCTGGGAAGTACAAGATTATGGCATTAGCATCTGGAGAGGGCCTTCGTGCTGCATCACCTCATGGCAGAAGGCAAAAGAGCAAAAGAGTGCATGAGAGTGAGAGAGAAAGGGAGCCAAACTTATCATTTTTATCAGGAATCCACTCCACAATTACTAACACACTTCTGCAATAACAGTATGAATTCACTTCTTCAAAGTCCCACTTCTCAACACAGTTGCATTGAAGATTAAATTTCCAACACATGAACTTTAAGGGATACATTCAAATCACAGCACACATTATAGTCAAATTGCTGAAACTGAAAAGAAAGAGAAAATCTTAAAAGCAGCTAAATGGAAAACAAATCAGATTGTGTAGACTTTTTTTAATGATTAAAAAAATTTAGCTGACTTCTTCAGATACAATAAATGCCAGAAGTTAACATATGACATTCTTAACATGCTGCAGAGGAAAAAAAACTTTTATACTAGAATTCTATAGTCAATGAATTTATTCTTCAAAAATGAAAGTTAAATAAACTTAGTTTCTGGCTGACAAAATGTTACAGAACTTTTCTCCTGCAAATCTACATTATAAGAAATGCTAAAAGAATTAAATTGTGTTAAAATGGTCAGAGATCCTTGGAATGTTTGGAAAATAAAATTATGAATAATAATCTTTAATATGCTAAGAATTTATATCATGACATCTACTGCAATCACTAAGACTACAGGATAGAACTTTCCCGATGTTAAAGAAGGGAAAATGAAATAATAATAATAAAACCCTCGATCCAAAAGAAAGTAAGAAAGATAAAAAGATTAGAAGGAAATTTTTTACTGATAAAAATTCTAATATATCAGTAATTATTTTATATATTGTCGTTTCCCTTTATCTACGGGGGATATATTCTAAGACCTCCAGTGGATGTCTGAAACTGCAGATATTACCAAATCTTATATATACTATGCATGAGTTACTTTGTCTTTCTCCACAATTTTATGGTTCATTCTTACTAGATCTTAGCAATCTCAGCTTACAATTTTTTTTTTTTATTAAGTTGAGAACTTTCACCTTTTAACGTAAAGGAAGAACTTTACAGCTTCTCTTTGGCATATCCGAACTGCTAGCATCACCACTCTTACACTTTGGGGCCATTATTAAGTAAAATAAGGGTTATTGGAACACAAGCACTGTGTTACTGCAGCAGTCTATCTGATAACCCAGACAACTACTAAGTGACTAATGGGTGAGCAGTGGATACTCTGGAGAAAGGGATGGTCCAGGTTGGAGGCAGGAAAAGCAGGACAGCTTGAAATTTCATCATACTCCTCAGAACATGCAATTGAAAACTTATGAATTGTTTATTTCTGTAATTTTCCATTTAATATTTTTGGGCTGTGGTTAACAATAGGTAACATGGAAAGCAAAACTGAGGATAAGGGGAGACTGCTGTATAAATCAATTTGATAATCCAATTAAAAGATAAAATGAAAAAAGTAGGTAAAAAAAAGAACTAAATCCCCATATTTTAGCTTGAAATAAATTTATCTAAAACAAGAGAAGTTGAAAGTAAAGGATGCAAATATATATGCCATGAAGAAGCTAACAAAAGAAGGTTGAAAAATCTGTATTATCAGACAATGTAAACTTTAAGAGGAAATGTATTACTAGAGATGAAAGGAGATGCCACATAATGACAAAATATTCACATACTTTTTGCACTCACCCCAGGCCAAGCTGAAACTATTACCTTAATATCTTTGAAACTCATTCGTAGCATGGAACTCTTCCAAGGACAGCCTTCACCATTCCACAAAAATAATAAAAATTCCATAGTAATAGCAAATATCCAGTCTGTATTTACATTTTTCTGAATATTCAAAATTATTTTCAACAATCGACTTGTTCTGATAGCAACCAAATTCCACAATTTGGCCAACTATAGAATCTCTTAACTACCTTCAATATGTTGTTTCCTTTTCCTCTTTTTTTTTTTTTTTTTTTTTCCCTTTTAATGTTTATTAAGGATACAGGGTTGATTGTCCTACAGAAGTCCCTCATTCTAGATTTTTCTCACTAAATTGACATTACACTGTTTAATGTGCTCTACTGCCCTGTATTTCTTGTAAACTGTTAAGTTTGGAGCTTATATGAATCAAGTTAAATTTTTTGGCAAGAATACTTGATAAATGATTATGTGAATTACACCAGGAGAACTATATTATATTACCTGGTTAGTCTCTTTGTGATATTAACAGTGATCTGTTAATGATCTTTACCAAGATCCATTATTTCATTAGGAGGCTGTAAAATGGTGATATTCTAATTACATTTGATAGAAGTTTTGTTCCAACTGTAGAAATAAATGGTCTGTCTACAGAGCACTGATCAGAAAAGAAATGCCTTATTATGACCCCTCCTTAGTTAATTTATCAAGCATTTAATATGTGATTGGCTCTCTTCTAGACCTTAAAGACCCAACAAGGAACAACAGTAAAAGACCATACTCTCATTATCCTGGCACCCTGTTGAGGAAAAATGACAATGAACTGGTAAATGAATAAATAAACAAGTTAATTTCAGATTGTTGTAAGCAGAATGAGAGAAATTGACTAGGTGAAATGATAGTAATTAGGAGAATAATCTTTAAATAAGGTGGTCCTGTCTTCCCTACTATTTTCTCTGACAATGCACTATATCCACAAAATCCCAGATGGAAGATGGTACATACAGAATGAAAAATGCAGTCTTGGGACAGAAAGGAGCCATGTTAAAATAAAATGGTTAGTTCAGATAAAAAAATAAAGAAATGGAGAGGGGGAACTTCTTTACATCTGGCCCTTAAAATTTTTTCTGATACTCACCATCGGAGCAATTGCTTTTAAGAAGAGTGATTTCCTAATTCATTTTTTTGAAACTCCTGAATCCTAATTTTTAAAAACTGAAATTGAAGTGATGGCTTGGTCAATTACAATTTTCCATATTAGTTACTAGAGCAAGACACTTGAAAGAACTGAGAATGAGCTTTAAAAAATCAAGTTGATTTTTTTCTCTATGAACAAAACCCCAAAAGAGGAAATCATGTCTTTCTTTTTGACCCCAATTCCTCAATCAAAATCAACCCCACAGCCCTCAAGTATCCATTCTTAAAAGACTAGAGGGAAAAAAGAGGCAAGGTGGGAAGATTACTGGACCTTGAGATGTAGATTCTGTCCTCGGCTTGAAAAATAATTGTTAAACTTCCATTTATCTTGTTACTTCATGCTCCGTCAGTAACTTTGATTGAAGATACTTCTCTTTTCATGCTCAGAAGATAGAATTTCTCAATTAGTACCAGGTTGAAGATTAAAATCTACCCCCCCCCCTTTTTTTTTTTTTCCTTTTTTGAGTTCATATAGGGAAAGGCCTAGGTTAGGTAAAAGATTTTGGTGTCAAGCAAGTGCTGGTTCAAATTCTTATGTGCATATGTGACCTCACTTAAGCTTGTGTGTGACTTCAGATAAATTGTTTAAACCCCCCTAATCTGTTTTATTGTCTATAAAATGGAGAGGACACTTAAATTTTCTGCTTGCATTTCTTCTAAGAATTAAATGTAAAGCAGGCAGCACAGTATCTTGCATATAACAAAGTTCAGAAGAAACACTGAGAATCTGGAATCTATTACTTGTACCATTCCATGATGACAAAATCCACACCCGCTTTCCTGAAGAGGAAGCGCAGTTGACTACACAGAACTCTGGACTACACTTTCCAGAATTCAACAGTCCCACCTGCTGGGCAGAAGTGCTTTCAACTATGCATACCTAGGGAAGGGATTTCATCCAGCCTTTTTTATCTAAGTCACATAAGTCAAAATACAGCATGTTCATTTTTAAAAAATTTTTTTCATAAGAGGCAAAGTAATTTCATTATAAGTACCTAAGATTTATATACAAAATGGGTGTGTGTGGGCCCAACAGGATGGGGAACTCTGTTTTTTCTCTTTCTTACCAGACAGCAAAATGTTAATTGATTCTCATTTTGATATTAAAAGTTTTCCTACAATATATCATATTGACAAAAGTGCTTAAAACTTAGCTTTTTTTCCTTCCTTCTTGGCATAGTTTAATAGGATTCGTTCAAGTCACATGCAGAATTTGAGTCCTCAAATTCATGCTTAAATCTCACATTAGCAAAAGGAGCCACCGATATAACTCAAGTGCTTTATTGTCATCAAGATTCCACTGAAGAGAAAAGAGAGCTTGAAGATTGAAAGAAAACATTCATGTGTTTCAGCAAAGATTATTCCTGCTGGAGAGGTGAGGTGTATTTGCTGCTTCAGTGAGTCAGGTAAAATTCATCATTCTAGATGGAAGTGAACAGCCTTTGAAAAATATTTGCTTAAACAAACCGTGTGCCTTCTCTCTTACGTGCAAAGTTCAACATCCACATTTAGTCCAATTGTCAGACCTTGGTAGAGAGGCCATATAACTGCTTGCAGCAAGTGAAAAAATTTGGGATACTGCACGCTGACCTGCCAACCCTTCAACGGCTATGTCAATATAAATTTGTAAACTGCAAAGGCTACATGTTAGACACATAAGATATGTGGGCAAAATGAATTTAATTCTATCAGATGAATAGAAAAACTCTTCATAAGCATGCAATGCCTACGAAGTATGTAAGAAAGTGGGTTTTACTATCCTAATTTTTATAAGATAGTTTTGAGACACAGAGATGTAATATTGCTCAAGTTTGTGTAAGATAAGGAAATGCATGGAATATAATTAAGTTTTCTCAATCTATAGTCTTCTAATATTCATTCTATATCATAGAACCTGGAAAGTTGAAACTCTCATTTTCAGTTACAGCCTAAATTCTAATGAAAAGTAAAACAGAAGTCAATGAATTCAACCAATTGAATTTTTTTTGAGACATAAGGACACTCTTGAAACATGTAGAGATTAGGCTATGATTTGTATTATTTTTTACAATAATTTTGGAATATGCACATAGATTTTTATCTCATTGGTATACACAAAGCATTTCTGGTTTTCTCCAAATGAGAAAATACCAAATATGCCAAGGAGAGAAGCTGAATTTTATTTGCACTCAAGTATTTGGTCAGGTGATTTTAACCCAGACACCCAGTCATAATTTCCTTCAAATTGCACGTGAGCACAGGCACACATTTTGAGGCACACATGCACTCTCCAGTTGCTCTTCCAGCTAGTCCTGGATCCAGTCCTAGGGTGTAGCCATGTGCTTTTCATAGGAGGCCATATGACTTCAGATATACCAAAAAAAAAAAAAAAAAAAAACAGAAAAACAACAACACAATTCCCAATTTTAATGTAATTTTTTTTTTATTTCTTTTCTTTCACCTCTGCACTACTAATACTTTCTCATATCCTCTCTGTTACTCCAAAAGAATTCAGTGCCTCCATACTTCCCTTTGGCTATTAAAATTTTTCCCAGAGTCTCTTGGGCTTGCCTATTCTCCAGTGTGACATGCTCCACAAAAAAAAAAACAAAAAAAAAAAAAAAAAAAAACAGAAAAACAACAACACAATTCCCAATTTTAATGTAATTTTTTTTTTATTTCTTTTCTTTCACCTCTGCACTACTAATACTTTCTCATATCCTCTCTGTTACTCCAAAAGAATTCAGTGCCTCCATACTTCCCTTTGGCTATTAAAATTTTTCCCAGAGTCTCTTGGGCTTGCCTATTCTCCAGTGTGACATGCTCCACAGTCATATCTCTTCCTTTCTTTTCTACAAAGTTTCCCACTTCTCATGTGGATCTAAAATAGATATTAGGAAAGTAATCTGACTGGGCTAAAACACCTAAGCAAACAATTTCTGATATGACACTTCCCCTTGCCCAATCCCCATAACCTTCCCGAACATGTTATGTTTTAATCCTAATGATGTTTAAAGTATGGAAATCATAGGTGTAAGATATTTGGAGAGAGACTTCCTTTAAAGTAATGATTTTCAAACTATCTACTCATCTTAAGGATGGGGAGAGGGGCAAAAATAGCATTGCTAAATATAATGAATCAGTGCAAAGTCTATATTGAATTGATATGAATTATGAAGTGAAAATATATACTTGATTATCAATTTTATCACAATATGTATATGTAATCAATATATATAATCTGATATGTAATCAAGAATTTGGTTGGCCTTCGTCCCCAGTTCCTGGGAGGTAAACTGTAAACTTTTGGCATTTTTGAGTGATTGCAGTATCTTTGTTGTTTATAGTTGGCTTCTCAGACCACACCCGATAGTTCATGCTAACAAGATAACTAAGGATAGAAGCTAGTCATGATAAAAAGGATCATCCACATGATTAAAAGATTGGGTTTTCAGCAGTGTGATATCAGCCTGTCCTCTGGGGAAGGGAGAAGAGGAGAACTGGAGATTGAGTCCTACCTTGTGGCCAGTGACTCAATCATTCTTGGCTACTTAATGAAGCCTCAATAAAACCTCTGGAGACCAAAGCTCAGGTAAGCTTCCCTGGTTAGCGGTACTCTTTGAGTATTGTCACATTTCCATGCTGGGATAATGCATCACTGAAAATGATAGAAGCTTCACATTTGTAACCCTCCCAGACTTGGCCCTATGTCTCTCTTCCTTTGACTCCAATTTGTATCCTTTTCCTATAAAAAAAAAAAAAAAAACAAAACTGTAATCTTTTATGTATAACACTTTCCTGAGTTCTGAGTCATTCTAGTGAATTATCAGAACTGAGGTTGGTTGTGCAAATCCCCAAATTTGTAGCCAGCTGGTCAGATGTGAGGGTAACCCTGGGGATCCCCAAATTTGCAGCTGGTTCTAGAAGTGAGGGCAGTCTTAAGGGGATTATTTCCTCAGACTCTGCAGTTTGCCTACTCCATGTTATACATCAAATTTGGTATAAACTCTGTTTCTCTAAAAACTGATATTTTATAGTTGGATCAAATTTTTCTTTTTATATGTATATGCTTACCAGAAAAGTCAGATTATGGCATTCATCAGTCCCAAATCCTGGACAGGCTCACCATCCTACTCAGTAAAAGCAAAAGTCCACTCAGTGGTCCACAGTGCTACACAGTGAACAAGGGTCCTAGGGCCCCATGACTTTTCTGTCTCCATTCCTTCTATTCTCCTCCTTGAGAGGCTTCTTTCTCCCAAGCACACTGGCCTCTTTGCTGTTTGTGCAACAATCAGGACATCCTCAAGGCTTTTGCACTTGCTCTTTCCTCTACCTGGGACTCTCTTCTCCCAGATATCAATACAGCTCACTCTCTAATCTCCTTCCCTCTTTTCTGAAAAGTTCACCTAGAAAGGGAGGGCTTCACTAACCACACAGTGCCCACTCCACCTTTGTGCAGTGCTTGCAGAAGATGCTTTCTATTTTCAGAAGCAACTTTAAGGCCCTTACTCGTTTTTACTTCTAGTGTATTTACAAGCCCTTGCTGTCTAATGCAATCACTTGAGGAAAAATTGTGTGTAAACCTCAAATAAAAAATGTGGCAATGGAGCTATAAACTTGAGTTTCAAAATAAATAAAATTGTCTCCAAATTTCTACCAGCAACTCAGCTTTCATTGCACGTATACCCATGTTAGTTAGCAGTTTTCCTGGAATAGAAGAGTAGGAGGATCAAGCAAGCTTCATTTAACAGATAGCTGCCCTCACAAGTAATGTCTACACGTTCTGGTAAAATGGACTATTTTCTCAAAGGCCAGTATTAGTGTTCATTAGTCTATTTTGTTATTGATAAATTAATTAGTTCATAGCTATATAGGTATTGTTAATTGCAAAGGACAGTATCAAAGCTATTTGTCTCAAGCAGGCTTTTTTTCTATGTAATTACAGTAATTCAAATTATTTAAACATGATAAGGCAGTTCTGAAATTTCTTGCGTATCATGTTTCATATTGTGAAAAATATATTTGGTATTCCTCCCTGTCTCCTGACATACAAATCCTAAAATCCTTGGAATCTCCAAAGTGATGAGTATCTTTTCATCTGCTCATGAATTGTCTGTTGCTGGCAGCCACTAGGTAACTTCAGGATGGGGGCTGGTTGCCCCTCAAAGGGGAACAAACTTTGTAATTAGAGGGATGGGACTTTCAGCCCCAGCCCCCAGCCTCTGGAAAGGGCAGAGGGGCTGAAGGTTAAGTTGATCACCAATGGCCAGTGATTTAATCAATCATGCCTATGTAATGAAGCCTCCATAAAAGCCCAAGAGGCCTGGGTTCAGAGAGCTTCTGTATAGCTGAACACATGGGGGTTCCTGGAGGGTGGCACCCCTTCTCCATACTTTGTCTTATGCATCTCTTCATCTGTATCCTTCGTAATATCCTCTATAATAAATGGGTAAACGTAAGTGTTGCCCTGAGTTCTCTGAGCTGCTCAGCAAATCAATCAAACCTGAGGAGGTGGTTGTGGGGACCCTGATTTATAGCCAGTGGGTCAGGAGTTCCTGGAGCCTGGACTTGCAACTGGCATCTGAACGGTTGGGGGGAGCAGCCTCGGGTACTGAGCCCTCAACCTGTGGTATCTGACGCTATCTCCACGTAGATAGTGTAGGAATTCAATTGAGGCTACCCAGCTGGTATCTGCTGCAGAATTAATTGCTTGCTTGCTTGCTTGCTTGCCGGTGGGGAGTAAGCCCCACCAATTGAGGCTACCCAGCTGGTATCTGCTGCAGAATTAATTGCTTGCTTGCTTGCTTGCTTGCTTGCCGGTGGGGAGTAAGCCCCACACATTTGGTCATAGAAGTCAGCCTGTTACTGGCAGCCAGGCTCAGCTTGCCCTCTCACACTACACAAATGACTCAAAAGTCCAAAAGTTGGTACAAGGATTGGAAGGTTTATTCAGATAACTGCATCTGGGGGATGACAAGGCTAAAATCATCCTGCCTTCTGATGCCTGTTCTGGGGTTTATAAAGGGGAAGACGTGGGAAGGTGAGGTAAGGGTTTTGTCCTGCAAGGAAAAGGGGAGTCTGGTCATGGGAATAGCAGAGGGTCTGAGTCACATGTCAGGGTCCCATGATGGACTGGCTGCTTTGTTGTCACGGAGTCTGCAGTTGGTGGACTGATCAGCTTCAAGTCCTTGATGTTATTTCAGGGTTGGAGTCCTTATCTCCTAGGCACAGCTCAAAGACAATATAACCTCAGTCAAGCATCACTGGAACATGAAAGTACCTGACTGTACCTCTAACTAAAATGGATGCAGTTTTCCTTTAAACAAGTAGGTGAGTTAATAATCAGCTAGGGTGCCTTGCTTTTCTCTTGGATTTCCTGTTTGCAATTGATTAGAGAGGTAAGAAAAACAAGAAAACTTAGTTTCAACACTTAATTGTAGGTGTGCAACATCTAAAGCAAAACATCAAAAGAGGGTTTAATGGGAGACAAACAGAAATAAACCTTTCAGAAGGATCATTTCGGAGCATGATTTCATTTCTGGACAGTTTCAGCCATATGGTCAGTTTCTCATTTCCTCTGCTAACCTCAAGGAATTGATGATTATCAGTTCCCAAGTTAATGGCTAACTGAAATTTTCTGTTTCGTCCTAGTTACCCCAAAGATGGTTGTTCTCTGGGTAAGGTCCCTTTCAAGCTTTCTATGTTGGTGACTGAGTTGTGACAGAATAAAAAATCAGCTGTGACTTCTTCCATACAGATCGTGCAGTTTGTCTATGGCTAAAGAATAATAATAAGAGGATTCTTATCTCTCTCAGCTATGACTCATAATTCTGGAATGTGCTCTGTGTTGTACCTGCTTTCTGAACACACGACTGAAATGTGTGAATAAACAGGAGAGGCTTCCTAAATCTTTTATAGCCTGAATCACTTGTGCTGTGTCATCAGTAACATTTACATGATGTTAAAGTTCATATGCACTTATTCAGTTTCCCATAAGCTAAGCCACAAGGTAATGCCAAATAGCAGATTTGGGCAAATACTGACACAAAACTAAAGCCAAATTTTAGTGCATCCCCAAAATAGTCTTGTCAGACTAAAGGAATTAGGAAGCAAAAATGTAGGAAAGGCTGGCCCACCCTATCTCCCAGCTCAGGCAAAGGATAGGCACTCACCTAAGGAATAATTATCAGGGCTAAAGCCCAGCAGCAGTGCACTCCAGGAACATTGCAGGGACTACACAGGCAAGAAAGAATGCACAACAAGCCTGCTCATACCCATAGGTCAGAGCAGAGAGAGCCAGCAAGTAACTGGGTTACCAATCAGATTATTTGAGTTATAAGTTCACTGAAATATGTATTTCTATATACACTCCTAATAAACACATATCACAACTTGGGAATTAA
>NW_007730219.1:141488-142892 GCF_000696425.1 Galeopterus variegatus
AGTATTTCATTCTTTTATCCGCAGAAAGATTTTCAATATTTTCTACTATCACTAGACTTCATTGACATTTGACAAAACAAGGCAATACCCACCCTCACCACAAGATAAGGCTTACCCAGATTAGGAACCAGCCCTGTCACTGATGTCAGTTGCTTTTCACATAATAATAATATATATAGGTATTCAAAGGAACCCTGGAAATCAAGTTAATATCCTCTTTTTTACAAATGCAGAAACCGATGCCCAGAGAGATTAGGAGCCTTGTCCAACATCACACAGGTGCAGATGCTATTGAGAATCAGAATTATAATTTAGAAATCCTGATTTCTAGTCAAAAATACTTTCTCTTTTGTGGGGGTATTTACTTATTTTTATTGAAATATAATTGATTGTACCTATCTATGGGGTATCACATTGAATGTCAATACCTGTGCGTAATATGTGATGCCCAAATTAGGATAATTAGCTCAAATTAGGATATTCGACATTACACAATGTAATCAAAAATACTTTCAACTGTTCAAAAATACAAAAGCACCAAGAGGAAGAATTCTTTTCCAAATGTTCTGACATTGAATCTTCAGCCATATTTTTTTTCCAATGCTGCCCCATTTAAAGCCAAATGTACTGCAGCCCAATGAATATAGTCCAGTTTTTTCAAACCGAATGATAATCACTCATTGAGCAATTATTACACAGCAACCATGGATTAGCACAAGTGAGTAGAATACAATGCCTGCCTAAGAATCATTCATCTGAAAAGCAAGCAATTTAATGTAACATTCTGAGTGTGATTAGCAATGGAGGATAGGGGAAAAACAAAATGTTTGTGGTTTTATGTAATTACAAACCCTAACCCAATCTTGAAGGTCATGCCATGGAAGACTTCCTGGAAGGGAAGCCACGAGACTGATTCCTGAAGAATGTGTAGATGATAACCAGATGAAGGAGAGAGGAAGATAGGCATAACTGGAACTATCCCACATAATAGAACTGCAGGGGAATCCCAATTTAACACCTGTTCCCGTCTTCTCCGATCCATTACTCTTTTACCCTCTCTACATGCTTTTTCCCATAATCCAATCTCTGTTCCAAGTAAGACAATACTTGGAACAGAGAAATAATCATGAAAAATGTACAATTATTATACAAAAATGTACAAAAATAATCATGAAAAAAGACAATACTTGGAACAGAGAAATAATCATGAAAAATGTACAATTATTATACAAAAATGTACAAAAATAATCATGAAAAAAGACAATACTTGGAACAGAAGAATAATCATGAAAACATATAAAACTAGAGACAGGTGTCTAGTTTTGAAATATTGAAAATCTTTCAAATAAAATTTGCTGAAAATAACTTCATTTTACTGCCAACTTAAATCTCCTTTTTACCATC
>NW_007730219.1:144532-144916 GCF_000696425.1 Galeopterus variegatus
TAATTAAAAGAAAAGCAAACATATATTAGTATTAATGAAAAATTATTGAATGAAGAAGTTAAAATTTAAGACCAGATCAAGTGATTATATTAAGGTAGTTTGGTTTTAAAAGGTTACACAATGCAAAAGTCTCATTAAGAAATCATTATGTTAAAAGCCACAGATGTAATATCATCGTATAGACGCAGTTCGTATGAACCAAACAGTTCCTGTTTTGTGGGAAAGATTGTGCTTAAAGAGCAACATATATTAACGATTTCTTAAGAATTAAAGCCTCCATTTACAAATCGCAAAAAGGCAATAATGGTGCTGTTTCTATCACTACTGAAAAGTGAAATTCATGTGCTATCATCTCAAGGGAAAGTTAATGTTCTCAGTGGGTTC
>NW_007730219.1:145425-147109 GCF_000696425.1 Galeopterus variegatus
AAATGTAATCAGATAAGCCAAAGAGGGGGAAATTACTTTCAATTTAAAAAGATAGACTACATAATGACTCCTCTGGATTGTAACCATTACTTTGATCCAGTCTATCACAGATCTCTCTCAACTGTTAAAGTAACAACTTTGAGAGTTCCAATCAAACATTAATAAAATGTTTCTTCTATGAGATAAATGTATTGCCTTAACCCACCCCACCTTACTAAGTCTCTCAATTTTACTTAATGTTTGCGACCCAAACAAATAATCATGTGATCACATGCCCAAGAATTTGAAGAACTTTACTCCTACTCACCTCCCAAGGAAGTTCCTTGTTCAAATTAAAGCAGTGGTTTTGCTTCTTGAATCAAAGTTGGTGAGCTCCAGTAACCACAAAAACCACTAAATAAATAAACAAATAAATAATCCTACTCAGACTGTTATTTACTGATCGATTACGAAGTACTCATCTCCGATATGCCATTTCAGCAATAAGTCTTCAATTGCATAATTTGCCCTTTGGGAACTATGCAATTTATTGTCAGGCTTAGCATGGTGGTATTCACCTACTTTCCTTCTGTCAACATCCCCCTAATGACTACCTACCTACCTACTGGTACCTACCTGTACCAGTTTCCCTATCTGGGACTAATCTACCTCGATTTTGCCCATCCTAGTCTGGGTCCCTGCAGGCATTCTTACTCCCACCAACCATGTGGCCCTCTAGCTAGTTTTATTCTGATTACCCAAAATCAACCCTCCTTTTCTGACTTAACCCAACACTTAGTTCAAGCACCTGGCTCAAATTCTACTCCTTGCTTAATCATTCACCTGATTTGATTCTTTCATTAGTCTCAGAGCACCTCGCTGGTGCTCAGCTTGTGTTTTGAACCATCCTGTGAATCTGGTCTTGCTCAGGTAAAGCTGAGACCTCTCTGTCAATTAACATGGAAAAAAATAATGTCACTGTCTCCAGATGACATATCTAAAACAGCCTACATTATTAAAGAAGCTACACTGTTTACAAGATAATGATGTATATCAAAGTGAGGCCACTATTTATCATAATCATAAATCTCAGGCATTTTCTTTTGTTACCAGTGACATATATTTGTGGCATGCCAGCAATGACCCAGGCGTAAGATCTCACAGTAGGAGCAGCTGTGCTATTCACCATATACTTCTGGCTCTTTACCTTCCAGGAACATGGTAGGACTGAATTTCCCTGTCTCTTTTGAAGTTAGGTATGGCCATGTATTTCCAGTGAAATGGGGGCAGAAGTGTCAATTCCAGGCGGTAGCTCTACAAGCCAGTGCAAGGCTCACCACTCTCTCTTCCAGCTACTAAGAAGATTGTGGAGCTTGTGTCATAATGGAATTGCTCTTAGCCAACTGAGGGATGAGTGAAGCCCCCTGCTGTCCTATGTGGGACATGGAGTACAAGGAAGAGGTAATTTGAGTCAAGCCACCGAGATGATTGGAGTCATTTCTTACTCCAGTATAATATTGTCAATTCTCTCTAACATAGGAGTTAAACAAAGCTTAAAAGGTATAGAAACCTTGCATATCTGACAGGATTTATAACTGGTTAGAACTAAGAGAGTCCTTTTAATATAAAGCAGTGAGCCAAAATTCAAAGCTGTCATCTCCTTAATATTAAGTAGAAATTGATGTGCATTTTCTTCTTATTTCAA
>NW_007730219.1:147830-163289 GCF_000696425.1 Galeopterus variegatus
ATTATTTCTTCTAAGTTAGTGGTAGAAGAAATCAAGACTAGTCTTTTTATCCCATGCCATCTGTAAACACTGCAACTCCATAAGAGCATAATTAACTTCAGGAGCATCACTCAATTTAGATCTCTAATCAAACGTATCACATTAAACTGTCTATAAATTAATCTTTAAACTCATTATATATATATATTAATTTACAGATTATAATTTAGTATATTTTATGGAATTATTGGAAATCTGTCTCTATTTTACTAAAAATAATGTGATGTTCTAACTGACCTAAGTAGATTTTATTTATTCATATATTTTTAGTAAACAACTTCATGATCAAACCACCCAATGAATAAACTGTCTTTAGAACAACATATGCTATCTTTGACTAAATACTGATCTATGAAAATATCTGTCAAAGCATATTTAGTAAAAATATTTACCCATAGTTTGTTTGTGGTGTTTAAAAAGATAAATTTTAGAACTTTCATCTTCTGGCTATAAGAAACATATTGAAACAAATTTTACTTACAGTCTGAAAAGCATATCCAAATTCATTGCAGTACTCATAATTGAAACATGTTTTTTTTCTATTTTATGTTCTATCATTTTGATTAAAAGTGTTTGCAAGTAAACTGAGGTAGCATCATCAAGATGGCAGATAGACAGTCCCCAGCATCACTCTCCTCCATAATCAATAAATTTACAACTATTAAAAAGGAAAGACTGCCAATCTGGGACTGCTGGAGCTCAGGGAAAGAGGAAGAGAGACCCACAGAGTTCATGAAGGCAGGAGAAGTTGTGGTAGGAGAAGAACTTCTCAGACTGTTTCGAGCCCCAGCCACTTAAGGGCAGGCCCTGGTAGCACATGGAGCAGGAGCTGGCAAAAGCCACAGCTGAGCCCTTTGTATGAAGTAGCTTAAAATCTACAGGGGAAAAGAGGGGTTTGGAGTTTGGAGTACACCATACCAGACCCCAGGCCAACAGTACTACTGATAAGAGTGAGGGGACACAGCTGACCAAAGAAAGGAGTCACCCAAAGGCCATCCCAAAGGCCACTGAGTCATTGTGAGGGACCTGTGCACTGCCCACCCCACCCCACATGAAGCATTCAGGAGAGGCTGGCTCACCAGGCAAACATTGGGGCACAGTGTGGGCAGCTGATCTGTCCTCTCATTGGCACAGGCCCACTCAGTGGAGGCTAGACATGGTGATAGAACTGCAAGGGGTGCAGTTTGCTGGAAAGACTCAGTCCTGGGGCAGAATTTCCACACAGCCCAGGTGTATCTGACCTCTTAAGACATGGAAGTGATGAAAAGGCCAACAATTAAAATCTGAGCTGCACAAAAAGCCTTCCCCAGAGAAATAGTGGCAAGGAAGCAATCTAGCTCAATCACAGAGATCAAGTGCTGGTCCCCACAGGAAGTTCCCCCAATTTTGGAATTAACCAAAGGACAACAAATTAGTTCCAGTGCAGAGTATAAGTTGTGGTGGTAGCTAAAACTCCAATGCAGAACTGAATAAATAATAAAAAAAATTAAAAACACAGAGGTAAAGCTCTGACACTAAACAGTAAAAGTTTAATGCCACAAAAGAACACCTACAAATTCTAAAAGAGGTAGCAGTCTCCACAAATGCCCAGGCATCAACATGAAAACACAAAGATCAATAAAGAACAGAGAACTATGACACCATCAAAGGAAACAAAGAACTAGCAATGAACTCAGATAAACAACAAATTTATTAAATGTCCAACAGAGAATTCAGAGTAACCCTCTTAAGGGTGTACAGGGAATCACAAGAAAATGTAGATAGCAAATTAAATGATATCTGAAAAACTATCCAGGAGCAGAAAGAGAAACTTAACAAAAATAATAAGAAATTCTAGAAATAAAGAATACATTATCTGAACTGAAAAACGTGATAGAAAGCTCCAAAAGCAGACTTAATTAAACAGAAGAAAGAATCAGTGAGCACAAAGATAGAGCATGTGAAATTATCAAATCAGAGCAGCAAAAAGAAAAAAGAATAAGAGAAAATGAAACAGAAATACAGCATATATGGGACTACCTCAAGCAAAATAACACCATTTAATTGGCATACCTGAAGGAGAGGAAAAAGGAAGAGATGCAAAAACCATATTCAAGGAAATAATGGCTGAAAATATCCCAAGTATGGAAAAAGATGACAGCATCCAGCTACAGGAAGATCAGAGGTTACCAATCAAATTCAGTCCAAGAAGGAACACCCCAAGGCACATCAAAATCAAATTATCAAAAACCAAAGACAAAGGAAGAATACTGAAAGCAGCAAGAGAAAAGAAACACACAACATTCAATGGAGCTCCAATACCTCTCTCAGCAGATTTCTCAGTAGAAACCTGACAAGCCAGAAGAGAATGGGATGATATATCCAGAGCATTGAAGGAAAAAGACTGTCAGCCAAGAATTCTCTATCCAGCAAAACTAACCTTCAAATATGAAGGAGTAATAAAGTCTTTTCCAAACAAACAAAAGCTAAGAGAATTCACCTACTCTAGACCTGCCTTACAAGAAACTATAAAGGGAGTTCTTTAATCTAAGAAGCAACAAGAGAACATTTGAAGGTACATAACTCATTAGTAAAACTAAGTTCGCAGACAATCTCAGAATACTCCAATGTCATAAGGATGGTGAATAAACCACTTACATCTTTAGTATGAGGACTAAAGGACAAACCTAACAAGACAACAACAAATACAACAACCATATAAGAGACAGGCAATATTAAAAGATGTAACTTGAAATGAAAAAATGTCAAAAACTGTTGGGGAATGACCCCAAAGCATAGAGCTGGGCTTGGTTCTTTCTTTTTTCTTAGATTTCAAAGTTAAGTTGTTATTACTCTAAAATATTACAATTATAACACATTTTTTGTAAGCCTCATGTTAACCATAACATAAAAACTTATGAGACCTACTAAAGATAAATGGGGAGAAATCAAAACACGCTGCTGGAGAAAACCACTCAATCACAAAGGAAGACAGTAGGAGCAAAAAAAGGAAAAATGGATCAACAAAACAACTAGAAAAAAAGGAACAAAGTAGCAGTAACTAGTCCCTATATATTGATAATAACTCTAAATGTTAATAGATTTAACTATTAGACAACTAAAAGACACAGAGTGGCTCAATGAATTATAAAGCAAAAGCATCAATATGTTGCCTAGAAGAAACTCACTTCACCTATAAAGACACACACCAATTGAAAGTCGAGGGATAGAAAAAAATATCTCATACACATAGAACCAAAAAAAAGCAGGAGTAGCTATACTTATATCAGATAAAATAGACTTCAAGGCAAGGAAAGTAAAAAAGATAATGTAAGTCATTATATAATGACAAAGGGATCAATTAAACAAGATGATATAACAATTCTAAATATATATACACCCAACTCCAGCACAAGCAGTTATATAAAATAATTACTACTAGATTTAATGGGAGAAATAAACTCCAACACAATAATAGTTGGGGATTTTAATACCCACTTTCAGCAAAGGAAAGATCATCCAAACAGAAAGATAACCAGGAAATATCAGATTTAATCTCTACTATAGGCCAGCTTGACCTAACAGACATTTATAGAACATTTCATCTAAAAGTTGCAGAATGCACATTCTTCTCAGCAGTACATGGAACATTCTCTGGAAAAGACCATATGTTAGGTCACAAAACAAGCCTCAAGAAATTTTAAAAATTGAAATCATATTCACTATCTAGTCACTGTCTGGCCACAGTGGAATAAAACTAGAAATCAACCACAAAAGAGGCACTAGAAACCATACAAATATGTGGAATTTAAACAACATGCTCCTAAACAATGAATGGATCAAAGAAGAAATTGAAAAGGAAATTAAAACATTCCTGGAGACAAATAAAAATGAAAACATAGCATACCAGAACCTATGAAATACAGCAAAAGCAGTTCTAAGAAGAAAGTTCATAGCAATAAATGCTTACATCAAAAAAAGAAGAAAGACTTAAAATAAACATCCTAACATTGCACCCCAAGGAAGTAGAAAAACAAGAACAAAACAAACCCAAAATCAGTAGGAGAGAAATAACAAAGATCAGAGCAGAAATAAATGAATTAGAGATTTAAAAAAACAACACAAAAAAATCAATGAAAGAAAAAGTTGGTTTTCAAAAAGACAAACAAAATTGATAACCCTTTAGCTAGACTAATGAAGAAAAAGAGAGAAGATTCAAATAAATAAAATCAGAAATGAAAAAGGAGACATTACAACTGATACCACAGAAATACAAAGCATCATAAGAGACTACTACAAACAATTATATACAAACAAACTGGAAAACCTAGAAGAAATGGATAAATTCCTGAACACATACAACTTACCAAGGTTGAATCACAAAAACTAGAAAACCTAAACAGACCAATAATGAGTAATGAGACTGAAGCAGTAATAAAATGTCTCCCAACAGAGAAAACCCCAGGACCAGATGGCTTTACTGCCAAATACTATCAAACATTTAAAGAAGAACTAATGACAATTTTTCCAAATTCTTCCAAAAAATTGAAGAGGGAATCTTCCAAACTCATTCTCCAAGGCAAACATTAACCTTATACCAAAACCTGAAAAAATACAACAAAAAGAAAATTACAGATAAATATCTCTAATGAACATAGATGCAAAGATGCTCAACAGCGTACTAGCAAGCAGAATCCAACAACACATTAAAAAGATCATTCGCCATGATCCAATGGGATTCATCTCAGGGATATATGCATGGTTCAGCATATGCAAATCTACTAATGTGATATGTCACATCAGCAGAATGAAGGAAAAAATATGACCATTTTAATAGATGCAGAAAAAGCATTTGATTAAATCCAACATCCTTTATGATAAAAATACTCAACAAACTATGTATAGAAGGAATGTACCTCAAAACAATAAAGGCCATAAATGACAAACCGTCAGCTAATATCAGTTAATGGACAAAAATTGGAGGTTTTTCTTCTAAGATCTGGAACAAGACAAGGATGCCCACTTTCCCCACTCTTATTCAACATAGCACTGGAAGTTCTGGACAGTGCAAGAAGGCAAGAGAAAGCAATAAAGGGCATCCAGGACAGTGCAAGAAGGCAAGAGAAAGCAATAAAGGGCATCCAAATCAGAAAAGAGGAAGTCAAATTATCCCTATTTACAGATGACATGATCATATGCATAGAAAACCTTAATTGCCCCACCAAAAAATTACTAGAACTAATAAATAAATTCAGTATTATGGCAGTATATAAAATCAACACACAAAAGTCAGTAGCCTTCCTATATGCCAATAATGAAATAGCAGAAGAAATGAAAAAAGTAATCCCATATACAATAGCTACCAAAAAATGAAATACCTAGGAGTAAATTTAACCAAGGAGGTGAAAGACCTCTACAACAAAAACTATAAAATGTTGATGAAAAAAAATTAAAGAGGACACAAATAAATGGAAAGATATCCCATCTTCTTCAGTCAGAAGAATTTACATCATCAAAATGTCCATACTACCCAAAGATTCAACTCAATCCCTATCAAAATACCAATGACACTCTTCACAGAAATAGAAAGAACAATCTTAAAATTTATGTGGGACCACAAAAGACCGCATGTAGCTAAAGCAATCTTGAACAAAAACAACAAAGTTGGAGGCATCACACTTCCTGACTTCAAACTATACTATAAAGCATAGTAACCCACATAGCATGGTACTGACATAAAAACAGACAAATTGACCAAGGACTAGAATAGAGAGCCCCCAAATAAACCTACACACTTACAGCCAACTGATTTCAACAAAGGTGCCAAGAATATACAGTATGGAAAGGACAACTACATTCAGAAGATTGAAACTAGACTTCTCTCTCACCATATACAAAAATTAACTCAAAATGGATTAAAGACCTAAATTTAAGACCCAAAACTATGAAGGTACTAGAAGAAAATATAGGGGAAATGCTAAAATGAAATAGGTATGGGCAGTGCTTTTTTGAGCGAGACCACAAAGGCACAGGACCACATCAAACTGAAAGTCTTCTGCACAGCAAGGGACACTATCAACAAAGTAAATAAACAACCTACAGAATGGGAAAAAGTGTTTGCAAACTACACATCAGACAAGTTGTGATATTCAGAATATATAAGGAGCTCAAACAACTCAACAGCAAAAAACAAATAACCCGATTAAAAAATGGGCAAAGGACATGAAGAGACATTTCTCAAAAGAAGACATGCAAATGGCCAACAAGCACATGAAAAAATACTCAACATCACTAATCATCATGGAAATGCAAATTAAAAACACAATGAGATATCATCCCACCCCAGTTAGATTGGTTGTTATCAGCAAGACAGAAAATAGCAAATGCTGGTGAGGATGCAGAGCAAAGGGGAACCCTCCTACATTGTTGGTGGGAATGTAAATTGCTAAAGCCATTGTGGAAAACAGAATGGAGGCTCTGCAGAGAATCTTATGACCCAGCTATCCCACTACTGAGTATAAACCCAAAGGAAATGAAATCAATATATCAAAAAGACACCTACACTCCCATGTTCATCGCAATGCTATTCACAATAGCCAAGAGATGGAATCAATCAAAATTCCTATCAACCAATGAATGGATAAAAAAAAAAAATTGTGGTATGTATACACAATGGAATACTACTCAGTTTTAAAAATAAATGGTATGTTATCATTTGAAGCAACATGGATGAAACTGGAAACCATCATGTTAAGTGAAGTAAGTCAGGGACAGAAAGACAAACACCACATAATCTCATTCATATGTGGAATCTAAAAAAAAAAAAAAAAAGTGTTTCTCGTTGAAGTAGAGAGTAAAATAATGGCTACCAGATGCTGGGAGGGGAGGAAGGCAGAGTAGAGAAGTGGTGGACTAACAGGTACAAAGCTATGCTATCAACCCTAAGTCTCTTGCTCTTCTTATTTCTTCTTTATTTCATTTTTCTCTGTCCAACTTAGTTGTCACAGAATTTCATTTAATTTTCATATTCTGATATCTCCTCTAATGACTCAAGTATTTTTATATAGTTTCTCAGGATTTCTATTCAAAATTCAGCCATTTTTATAATTGTTAAAAGTTTTAATACTCTCATTAAGTAACTAAATGTTTGAAAATATATAACATTCTTGTATCCACATGTATGCTCTGTATAAATTCAAAGTAAATGACACCTCTGTTAAACTTTACTCATAGCCATGCTGAGCTCAAATTTAACATTAATAAAATCCCAGAAGCACAAACAGTTCTTAGAGATTACTCTTATCTGTCACCTCTAGTACCAAATGACATGGTTTTTCACATGATCACTGGATTAATTTGTTTAAATACCCATTCATACTAATAGTGTATAGCTATTAACTGTGTATATATCTGTCATTCCATTAGACTGTGAGGTCTTCAAAGTAAAGGAAATTCTCTTATTGGTCACTGAGACCCTTATGCCTGGCACAAGTTAAATAGAAATTTTAAATAGAATGATGCTTATGTCAGTATCTTTCCATGCATTTGAGTATAATCAACCAAAAGATATAAACTTGAGAGAATGAGTTTTTTCTTTTGATCATTCTCAGAGAGATGCTTTCTATCACTACAAAATCTGTTCATTCCATACTTTTTTGTATGCACATTGCACAACTCATCAATCTAACCCTTTCTAACCACACTATTTGTCCAGCTGAACTACATGGCCTTTCACATTGTCTTGCAAAGGAAGATGGCTCTACCCCAAAAAAAGAGCATGAACATCACTTTGGAACTATACACCGCATGCCTGAGAGAGGATCCACTCACACAGTAGAATATCTCTCCACCTATGACACTTTCCAGCCACTCTTTCATCAAAAACCAGGTCTTGAAATCTGTCTCCAGATTTTCACATATCCAGATTGAGCCTGGTCTAAATAAATCTCATTATACATGGGTGAGATTCATATATTCATTCAGTCAATTACTTATTTATTTATTTTAATTGACAAACTCAGTTACTTCCCTGAGGAATCTGCACTTTAAACTGAGACAGGAATGACAAGGAACCAGCCATCTGAAGACCAGAGGAAGAAAATTCCAGTACAAAATTCCTAAGGTAGAAATGAACTTAGCATGCCCAAGTGCCAAAATAAGGACTGTATGACTGGAACATGTAGAGCAAGGAGGGAGAAGAAGGCAGGGGCCAGGGCAAGTATTCTGGATTTAATTCTAAATGCAATGGGAAAAGCCACTGGAGGTTTTCAGCAGGAAAGTGACATTCCAGGTACTGTGTGGATGACAGTTTGTAGGGAGGAGCACAGGGAGGCAGTCTAGTTAAGAGCCAATTAGGCCATTTAAGGGGGAGATAATGGCAGTTTGAACTCAAGTCTAATGGTAAAAATGTAATCAAAAGGGTAAATTCAGGATGTTTAAGTAGAGACACAGAGCTTATGATCCTGGCCCCCTATTGAATGAACGTCCTAAAAATCACTATGAATTCAGACGAACAGCACTGCCATCTTCTATGAAATAGTGCCACTCTAGTGGATTCAGCAAAGGGCTAATGTCCTACTGAATTCTGGTTTGAGGTGGTATAAATTCCTTAGGAGAATTACTCCTGCATGTCAGCACCATTATCCTACTTGCTTGGTTAATCAATGATGCCATACTATAATGGTGGAAATAAAATTAAAGGGAAATAAACCTTTAAAAGCTCTAATCATCTTAATAAACATATATTTTGTTTCTTCTCTCCATTTCATTGCATGATTTTAAATATAAGAGTAAGATTCAGAAGACAAATTATCCTTTTTTTGAAATTGCCTGCCTAAGTGCATTTTGTAATGTATGAGAGTTTTGTAAATCTCATTAAATGATACAAGTAAGAACTAATATAGAATACTGGCTCCTTGTTCCTGAATGTTTGCAGAGGTCCTATTTTCTTTTACAGGTTCTTAATGAAGTTTAAGCAAAGTGATTCCCAACAAAGTGATAAATTGTTAGTACAATTTTGAATCTAAACCAGGGCATCAAATGGTTTTATAAATCTCAGGATAAACACATCTATAGATAAAGTTTCTATTATCCCACTTAATAGGAATATCACAAAAATCTACTTTTACATAAATATAATTAATGAGATCCTATAAAATCACAATTTAAGTTGAAGATATCTCCTTTCTTTTTTACAACCAAGACCTGTGAAGTGGGGTTAATATTTATTCAAACCACATCCAAATTCCATGTGGAGTTTCCATCTTCTTATGTTTAAAAGTGCTTTTACTGAAATGTTCTTACAGTTATTCTATTTATTCTGCTGCCTTTGTTATACTTACAGTTATTTATTTTGTAGAACTTCTGTGGTTTTGTTCCTTACTTGCCTGACCTTGTGATCTGGGTGGGCAATTTATAAAAGTATGCATTTTTAATGTACATTTTATATTTTCATTTGGGTTTCTATTCATCTATTTCTTCTGAAATTTGTGCAATTCTTGATTTGAGAAATTTTGATCTGATAGAGACTTAAATTTTGATTTGTGTGTCATGTCATCTTAATACCCCACAAAGTCTTAATTTAGAGGAAGAGCCCTAAGGAAAGTCTAGCACTCACAAGTAAGTAGAAGGCACAACAAGTCTGGATTCTAAACATCTCACTTTGAATCACAGAAAAGACACATCACACTATAGATTAAAAAGGAGAGAGAGCTTTGCCTCAAAGTCACATGAACTCTATTAGTCTACAATAGGATGTACTTGTCTTAAACTTCTTTATCCATCCCCACAATATCTATCATAGTACAGGAGAGCCCATTGCCCTCCATCCTAACACACCACCCCAGTTTAGAACACCATCTCCCCTCATGGTTTAAGTAGAAAAAGATTGCAAAACTTAGTGGCTGTAGCAACTCTTCCTTCTGAGCTATCTCCATCCTTTGTGGACTAGGCTAAATTATAACTCTGTAGAGAAAGAAGTTGACTTTATAGAAAACTGAGTTATGCAAATAACTCCTGCCCATAGAAATGCAAATCAGGTCCAGTATGAATGCAACTGTCATTCTCTGGTTACTGACCAGTTTTGCAGTTTTGCATTCATTTGTTAATTTATTTCAGGATTCCTAATCTGACTATAAGTACATGGCATTTTGAGTTCTCTTTGAACTAGCTGTAATACTCCAGTTTCCCTCATTAATTAATCAGTTAAATAAAATTTTTGACATGCGTTCATTTCATGTTTGTATGAGAATCATGATTTTATCCTATTTTAAATGAATCCTTTGTAATAATCTACTCACTGTAGAAATGCTCTCTGCCACTTCCTTAAGAGATAATCATTCAGTCTTTGCTTCGGCAAGTCTAGTAAATGAGAGTTCAATGCCACACACTGAGCAATTCATTTTTCATCCAACTACACTTGTGTTGAAAATTGAGTCAAACCTGCCTCCTTACATTTTAATTCATCAGTGTCAATTCTTCTAGAAGAGCTCTCAAGAAAAAGACGAATTTCCTTTCCATGTGACAACCATTCAAACTCTCTAACACTGCACTGTCCAATACAATAGGCTCCTGCTACAGGGTAGCTGCTACTTGAGCACTTAAAACATGATTGGTCAATAATGAGGTGTGCTGTAACCGTGAAATGCAATTAGTACAAAAACAAAGAGTGTAAAAATCCCTCATTAATATTTCTAGTGGATTACATGTTGAAATATTTTTAATACATTAGATTTAATAAAATACATTATTAAAGTTAATTTCACCTGTTTCTTTTTACTTTTTTTAATGTGACTACTAGAAAATTTTAAATCACATAGGTGGCTTGCATTTGTGGCTTGCATAATATATCCATTGGACGGCATTGCTCCAAAACTCTAACTCCCTCCCTAGTAAGTATCCCCTTAATCAGACCAAGCATCTTCAGATCCTCTAGCCATTGTCAAAGGATCTGGTTTCCTGACTCCTTCAGATCCCTGGCTCTCATCTGGGTGTTTTTCAGCTTTCTGAAATTTCAAATAAAGAACACACCCAAGGTCAAATACAATCACTAGGACACATGAGATTTGTTTATCATTTGACTGAAGACATGCACTTCCATTAACTATATTTTAATAGATTTTTTCATATAACTTGCATTTAAACCAAATTTTTCCCCATCTAGTATCTAAATGATTTAAATTTTGCTCAGCGTATGTTTGTGTATGTACGTGTGTGAGTGTGTGTACACATCTTCTTAGAACCCATAATCTGTTGTCCTCACTGAAGAATTATAACTATCCGTATTATCTCCTGCCATCTATAAATGCACATACCTTCTGTTCTGTGACTGTACCCACATTACAGATCAGCATTTCTTAATCAATGAGCCTTGCTACGCGTGTCCTGTGAAGTCTTCAGAAGTGTGCCACTAAAATTGTTGATCCCCGTGTAAAATGTGTTTTTGCAACAAAAGGCTGAAAAACAGGTCTATATGCCTATCTGTCAAATAGAGCATTGAGCTGAGTGGGTAGATCTGATAAAACATTTACAGATTTACATGTGGCATTTAAAGGCATAAGGTAATATCAAGGAAGCACCACAGAACCAGAACATTCAAAATGTTGCCTCACATGTGCGTATAAAAGTGGAAAAGCAGACAGGACCTTCAGCAATCCTACTCTAATAAGTCTACTCTAATATTGGACTGTGGGGAAAAAGTGACCAAGTGAAAAAGGCCAATAGCTATAGCTGTCATTTAATTATTTCAATCATGCTATTAAAAATTCCTTATTTGAAAGTATGCCACAGGTATAAACACGTTGAGAACTGCTACTATAGATTGCAATTTCAGAGAAGACCAGACCAAACTCCTGGGACACAGCTCTGTAGAACTTCTGGATAACATTGAACTCTAATTGCCATCCAGTTTGGGTATAAATCCAGCAAATTCTATTATAAGGAAATTTATATGTTATCTTGTGTCAGATAATTGTATTATTGGAATCAAAGTATATCTGCAGTGTTCATCTTTTCTATCAGTCTATAACACTATTCCTAATGAAACCAGGGTTAGTATTATCTATTTTTGATAAGTCAATGTTGAATTTTAATGATTCTTTTATAAGTTTTCATAAAGTATCAATTTGAGCATCTGGATGAACATTAAGCTTATGAATTATAGCTTCTTGGGTCCAGATTTTCCTCATTTTTGAAATCTGAAATAGTTGTCCATTTCTAGGCTTTGGATAGATTTCAAAAATAAAGAGGATGTACTTCAAAACCAAACTAGCTCCAGCTGTGGGGCTATCTATAGACCTTTGAGCAAGTTACTTAATGCCCAGAGGTTCAGTTTCTTTACTGGTGAACTAAGAATAATGAAACTACTTGCTGAGTATTTGTAACAACAAATAGAAATTGAAATTGTGGAGTGTAAGGTTTTGGATGGATCAAATTCTTTAAAAAAAAAAAAAAAAACCTGAAAAAAATATGGCAGAACATTAAAATAAGTTTATATGATGAGTACATAGGGTATATGGTATATTATTTTACTATTCTGTGTAAGATATTTTATCATTTTAATATATGAATAATTTAGCATAGTTTATCATGTTAGGAATATGCTAATAATTTGGTGTAATTTAGCATAGTTGTCTCAATCATTACAATTCTTTTTTAAACTTACAGGTAAAAAAATCTGAAAGTCTTTCAAGCATAAGAGAGACCATATGTTGTATAGAAAGAGAACAGACCTTTAAATCAGATAGATCTGTATTTTAGTATGCCACATACTTGACACAGTGTCCCGCTGAAAATTCATAGTTGTTATTATTATTATTAATTACCCTGGGATGTGACATTTTTCTAGAACTGTTAATACAAATTTATTTAAAGTAGTGTATACTTTTTCTTAATTCTTTTACTTTTACAATGCTTTAAATGTCTCCTAACTACTTCTCTTTTCCTTTCCAGTGTAAACATCATTTTTATTCCCCTAGCCAGGTAACATTTGACTCCTGTCCCTCCCATATTTCTCACATCTAATTAGCCAATCAGCCCCATTCAATCAAAAAAAGTGTGATGCTTCTTGTCATATCCCCTCCCCTCCTTTTCCACTGCCACCATCCTTGTTCAGATACTCATCGCCTCTTAATTGGATTATTGAAATAAATGCATAACTCCTATTTCCTCCCTATCCAATGAATTCTAGACACCAATGTCAAATTAATCTTCTACAGTTCAGAACAATTTACTCTCCTGCTAAAAACCTTCAGAGGCTCCCCATTGCCCACAGAATAGAATTCATACCCTCACTTTCTTACCCTTCATGAAATAGCTTGAACTTTTCTTTTCCAATTTAATTTCCTGCAGCTTCCTAAAGCATACCCTCCAGGCAAGTGGGTAAAGAGGCACTTCAGGAAATGATAGCTGTCTAGTTCTGATTTTTCTGACTTATATGTGTTATTTAAGATAAAAAGAAAGTCCAGAAGGATTTGACTGAGTGGTACATTAATTCAATAAAAATATCAATTTATCAAATTTCTTAGTTGAATTTCCTGGTTAATAAAGTACTAATTATATTGGTAGAGAACTGAACGATTTTAACCAGTATTACTTAAACTTTCTCCTAAATGTTGAGGGCATTTTTCTGTCTTATTAAGTCATGTATGAGACCAATTTATCAAATTTCTTAGTTGAATTTCCTGGTTAATAAAGTACTAATTATATTGGTAGAGAACTGAACGATTTTAACCAGTGTTACTTAAACTTTCTCCTAAATGTTGAGGGCATTTTTCTGTCTTATTAAGTCATGTATGAGATGTTTCCTTTGTTTGCTTATCAAATGTCTGATAGGATCACAGAGATCATATTTTGAATGCACAGTATTCAAAGGAGCATGCAAACACATTGCTCTTATTTCACAAATAATAAAACTAAAGTTCGCAAAATAGGCATTTGAATTTATCTGGGTCACATTCACATGTATAGGCACAGAGTTGAGTTGGTATATTAAACACAAAAAGTTGTGTACTGTTTTTTCTTTATTTTTGTTTGCTGGAATGGTTTGTTTATTTGTTTGGAAATACTTCATATGCATGTGTATCATTCCTGTTGTCCTGTAACTTCTAATAATCAAATGTGCTTGAGTAAGGGATAATAAAAAATTCACTATTTTGGTTACTCAGATTCAAAGTATTGTTATAATAAATATATGCAAACAAATATATCCCTACTTCCAGTAATGAAACCTGTCTCCAAAAATTCTTCATTTGTCAAGGTTGTTGATGAAATACTTGTTGATTTACTCTGTTTCTTTTCTCTCTTTCCCCGTCCCCCAAAAATACAATCATTGGTAGGACAGATAACAAGATTTGATATTATTTTTTAGCAAATATAATTTGTAATGTAAGGCTATGCACACAATAAATATGTCTTGAAATGAGTTTTGCTTACAATTTCCTCAGAATCTTAGGCAGTAATATAATTATTTACATGCCAGAAGTGGTCATTTCTTGAAAACTTGGGAATGAAATGTAAAAATGTAAATATAGTATATGACTAACATCCATGTGCATGAAGTAAACAGGAAGGCACACAAGCTTTTCTTCAGCTCTTAACTCCAAGGAAGATTTGATAAAAACAGAAGCTTACTTTGAGCTACCACCAAGATGGGTCGATTCCTTGCTGGGTCATGGAATGAGCAGGAGGTACTAACAGGTCTGAGCATTGCAGCCATGTTGCCTGGGACTTGCTCTTATGAGTGATGCATTGTATCACTAAAAAGAAGGCAGACATTACCTGTTGTGTTAGGTTTTACAACAGAAAAAGGAAAATGAAAAGGAGACTTCTTGGCAAGCATGTATCATTTTAGGAAAACAGTCAACATTTGATCTGGGTCTCCACTAGGCCAACTCACTTTTGAGGTCCCAAAAGCAATAGTCTAGAGACACGTTCAAATCAGCCAGTAGGTCCATTTGTCAAATAGCTGTGAACCATTATTCAGCCAACTTTTTTTTTATTTATCTCATTCTGACATGGAGTTTAATTCACCAACTACTCCAGGTTTAATGAATGGCCCCACCAAAGGATAAGATGACAAGATTTCTTCAAGGACAGAAGAGAAAGATGACAGGTTAAATCACTAGTACTTCATTTTACCACTATCCAGTACGTACAGGTTAATTCACTAGTACTTCATTTTACCACTATCCTATCCTGCAGGTTACAATTTTACTCTGTTACAATTTTACACTAGTCCAGGGTCCAATCAATTATCCCCTGGAAATTTGCAGCAGGCTGTCAATGCCCTTATCAACCCCCACCCCAACAGTTTTCCTCCTACTCCCCTTCATTGTGTTCTGTACACTGCAGCCAGGATGCTGTTTCTTTTCTTTTCTTTTTTATTTTTTCTTAATTTTATTTTGTCGATATACAATGAGGTTGATTATTGTGGCCCATCACCGA
>NW_007730219.1:164236-165390 GCF_000696425.1 Galeopterus variegatus
GTATTTCTCTTTCTGTGCCTGACTTGTTTCACTTAATATAATTCTCTCAAGGTCCATCCACAGGATGCTGTTTCTAAAGTGCAATTCTGATAATGTTCCTCCCCTGCTTAAACCTTGCTGTGATTTCCCATTGCCCCTATGGCTTAACATCACTATAAGACCTTTCCTATTCTGGTCCTTGATCCGTGGTATGGCCCTATCTAGTCCTGTGGATCCAACAAACATGATACTTGGAATCCTCAACTTTTTTAAGTACTTATGGAAATGTGGGAAAGTTGAATAAAAAGTTGTCTTCAAAATATGAAAGAAAAGAGAATCAATATCAAATTTTGCAAACGTCTCCTCAAATTTCCACAAAACATTACATTTTGTTATGTTATTCAATTACAGCTCAATCCAGTCTTATGAGCTGATCTATAAGATATTTCACATGGGATGTGAATGCTGGATACAATGTGAAATGAAACCTTCAAGGTAAAAGTGCCTAGGAATACAACAGTCTTAAAATCACCTTGATTTCTTGCCACTATCCCACCTTCCCCAGACCCTCACTCCTCACTGTAGCCAAACTGAACCTCCTTTGGTACCCTAATATGTCATGCTGTTTTCCCTAGAGGTCTCATCAGTGCTATTCCTTCTCACTGGATGACACCTTTACACACCTGGTCCCTATTCACCTGGCTGACTCCTATTTATTCCGACCTGTTCTATCAGGATTTGGTGGTATCTTACATATTCCAGCAGCACCCAGCTCTACGCTGTTATGAACACTCAGCACACGATTGTACTTGGTTGTCCAGCTGCTCGTCTTCCCCTCTAACACATAAGTTCCGGATGGGCATGAACTGTGTCTCTCCTCTCCTGTTCTCCACCAAGTCCCAGAGCCTGGCAGTCAGTAATAAACGCTTGTTGAGTAAATATGAAAACTCCTCTGCCTCACTCAATCAGAATTCCACTGTTTTACTTAAATCTTCATATGAAACAATTGATCAGTATTTTTATTTTTATTTCATTGACAGTTTGCTTGGTTGATCTCACTGGCCTCATCTCTAGAAGCTCACAGCCTGCTGAGTGTGTGTATCTAGTCCACATTGCTTGGATTCAATCTGTTTTTATTTCTCTTGAAAACAGGCCCTACCTCACAGAAAATACTA
>NW_007730219.1:166823-167746 GCF_000696425.1 Galeopterus variegatus
AGATGCAAATACTGCTGATAACTGGTTGCCCATCTTGCCTGCAGTGGTGATGTCCAAGAGGATATATACAGAGGCACAAACGACATTTGGTACATTCAGTATCTTCAGCCATAGAACATGGAGAGGACCAGCCCCTCAGAGTTGCTGCAAAATGCACCAGAATGTTTATTACTTGCCTGGAAATCAGTTTACAAATTACTTGCTTAAAGATCTAGTCTCTCTTCTTCACTAATAAAGTCAATGTTCTTTTGGGAGATATTACCTTTCAGTTCCTATCTGTGTAAATAGGTGGGCAAATACACATAATCACATGTACAATGTGAAAACAAAGGATTTAACACATGAAGAAGTTTGGATTTCTAAGAAAGAACAATACTATTTATATTCAAACTACTCCATTTTCTTGTATTTGTTAATGGGCATCTAAGGAAATAAACAGAAAAATAAACATCCTTGCTACTGGATAAATGCTTACTTCTGCATATACTTCAAAACATAGTGAATATATGGCTCAATAGGAATATAGCCAAGATAGCTTAGAAACCATGTGGTCATTCACTTTGTATCTAGAGGGGAGGAGAGAGAGCCTCCAGTGGGTTAAAAGACTTGTCCAAGGCCACCCTTGTTGTTTCTGGCACATCACAGACTGGCTCCTGGCCCACAGTCCTTTTCCCTATACCATTCANATATGAAAACTCCTCTGCCTCACTCAATCAGAATTCCACTGTTTTACTTAAATCTTCATATTAAACAATTGATCAGTATTTTTATTTTTATTTCATTGACAGTTTGCTTGGTTGATCTCACCGGCCTCATCTCTAGAAGCACACAGCCTGCTGAGTGTGTGTATCTAGTCCACGTCGCTTGGATTCAATCTGTTTTTATTTCTCTTGAAAACAGGCCCTACCTCACAGAAAATACTA
>NW_007730219.1:168184-168546 GCF_000696425.1 Galeopterus variegatus
TCACTATTTCACAATACAAAATTTTGGTTTTTTAAATAAATTTATTTATTTCAATCTGCAACAGAAAGGAATGATTGATTTATATCTCAAAGAGCTCTACTTCTAACCAGCTATGGGACCTTGGCTTGGTACTTCAGCTTTCTGAGCCTCTGTGTTTTTGCCTAGTTTCCTTCGGAAGCAGACCCTGAGCAAGTGGTTTATTTGGAAGAATATTTCAAGAAACACTGGTAGATGAGTAGGGAAGTGACAAGGAAGTAACCCACAGTAGGTAATTGTAGCTTAATACCATAGGGACACTCTGAAAACCTGGATAGCAGACCTAAGGGAAGGGGCAGCTGGGATATGAATACACCAACTTCCAT
>NW_007730219.1:169730-170864 GCF_000696425.1 Galeopterus variegatus
GTTGTTTCTGGCACATCACAGACTGGCTCCTGGCCCACAGTCCTTTTCCCTATACCATTCAGCCTTCTTTGTTTTTTCCAGGATTACAGAAGCGAAGCCTATGATTTCCTGGAGCAATTGTTTGCTTTAGCACTAACACTTAAGTCATGTTTGGATAGTTTCACAAGAAACTGCCCTCCTAATTGACATCTTATTTCAACCTAAGCTATAATGTAAACTAATACCTTACAAAACATCAGAAAAATGTCCCCATGGATGCCTACTGACAAAAATCACATCTGAAAATAATACATATTTCCCAAATTAAAACACATACTGAAGTGTATATTAACCTCACAAACCAGGATGCATTATTACTCAAATGTATCACATGCATGGCTTTTTACTGCTGTGTGTTTCTTAAGTGTGGCTTGAGCAAACAGCAGGTATTAAACAACCTTCCAAAGACTCTGTAAGTTCAGCATTATCTGCGTGTTTGCTTTAACAGCAGTGAGTAAAAGGAAAAGCAATCCAATTAAAATTCCTTCAGAATGTCCCTAGAGTTGCCTTGATCTAAGGAAAACATCTTCAAAGAGTCACGCACTGTGAGATCCTTCTTCCAGTGAGGGGTTATCTCAGAAGTAATGTCACACTTCAGAAAGAGTTACTGATAAGTTATATTTCTGTTCCCTGGCAGGCAGGTAGACCTTGAAATAACGACAAAAGAGGAAGACTGTTGTCTGACCTGACTTGCAGAAGAAAAAAGTACCAAAAAGAGCAATAGGCTTTGGGGTTTGTTCAAATACAAACTGCCATTTATTAGCTGTGTGCCTTTAAGTAAGTTATTTGACTTCCCTGTGACTGGTGTCTTCATCTGTAAAAATGCAGATAAGACCTACTTATTGAGGTGTGAGGATTAAATGAGATGATAGATAAAGATCAAGCATCACGCTGCTTGGCAATGAGTAGGCATTTATTACAAAAGTTGTTAAGAAAAATAATCCAAAGTTGGGAAAAAAATAAAAATGTAATTATAGGATCTTATACCAGAGGAGAGGGTCTTGGAGGCCCAATAACAAGCCTTAAACCATCCTGTCCTCCTACCAGGTTCTGGACTCTGCCGCAGGAAAGAATTCAAGAGCAGAGTCACAGTAG
>NW_007730219.1:172071-177270 GCF_000696425.1 Galeopterus variegatus
GTCCTCCTACCAGGTTCTGGACTCTGCCGCAGGAAAGAATTCAAGAGCAGAGTCACAGTAGAAAGTGAAAACAGGTTTAATGTAACAGATAAGAACTACAGACGTCACTGAGAAAGTGAAGCCTAGCTCCACAGACTGAGTGGGGCCCTCATCACGTTTAGTACAAAGTCTAGGCTGGCCCAAGAGAATAAGCAGCTGCCCATTAAAAGTAAGCTGGACACAGAAGTAAAGCATACACTCCTCACCGGTGAAGTATGGCTTGGCCCCTGGGAAAGTGAGCAACAACCCCGCCTTCTACCGGGATTCAACTTTTATACACGTTTATGCTATCTAATAAAGAGTCAGCTAAGGGGATCGTTCCCAGGTGTGCAGCACAGCCCTGTACAGGATCAGCTGGTCTCTTTGGAGCATGCTCATTGGTCAAATTCCATCATGTGCATGGAATATATTCAAATACGTTCAGTGCTCTCTAGTGCTTCCAGTGGAAGACCACTCAAGGAATAAACTCCTTTGTACTGAGCATGCCCAGCCAGTGAGATAACATAAATCTGCCCCCTGTTCCACATGGTGCTACCGAAAATAGGTGCTACAAAGCTTGAGTCCTAGGGATGTGGTTTGAGACCCGGGGGAGTGACCTGAAACCTGATCTCAGGGAGACTGAGCACCTCCTATCTCTACTACTATCTTCTACTGTTATGTTAGAAACATTTCTTTTTTTTTTTTTGTCTTTTTCGTGACCAGTAAGGGGATCGCAACCCTTGGTGTAGTGTCGCCCATACCGCGCTCAGCCAGTGAGTGCACTGGTCATTCCTATATAGGATCCGAACCTGCAGCGGGAGCGTCGCTGCGCTTCTAGCGCCGCACTCTCCCGAGTGAGCCACGGGGTCGGCCCAGAAACACTTTTAAACAAGTCAGTCTCAGAGTCCTCTGACTCCCTAAGAGAATTTATGCATGTTTGCTCACCTGATTAGCATGCAAGCATTTTACAATGCTGAAAGCTGTAAAGTATGTTTAGTGGGTTGAGTAGTGTCCCCTGAAAGTTCATGTTTGCCTGAAACTTCAGAATGTGACCTTATTTGTGAACAAGATCCTGGTAGATATAATTAGAAACTTGAGATGAAGTCATCCTGGACTTAGAGTAGGCCCTAAATTCAATGACCGGTGTCCTTATAAAAAGAGGAGAGGACACAGTGACGTAGAGGGGAAAAGGCCATGTGAAAATAGAGGCAGAGATTGGAGTAACACAGCTATAAGCCAAGAAACATCAAGGATTGCCAGGAGCTACCAGAAGCTAGGAAGAGACAAGGAAGGATTCCTCCCTAGATCCTTCAGAGAAAACATGGCCCTACTAGCACCTTGATTTCAGACTGTTAGTGTCAAGAACTCTGAGAGAATAAATTCGTATTGTTTTAAGTCACCAAGTTTGTAGTAATTTGTTATAGCAACTCCAAAAAAATTAACACAGCACGATTACTTTCAGTCAGAAGAAAATGTCAGCAATTATGGTTTTATTCCCCGGCAGGATATGAACCAGTTTTGTTTCTAATTTGATAATCTTATCTTGGCATTATTTCTACTGGCAACAACAACCATTCTATCATGCTGCTGGTTCCCTCATTAATGCATTAAGTAAAAGTTGACATTAACAGGCCACCAAAGATGTGTGTAAGCAGAGACTGAGCTGTGCATCAGCCTAGAGAATATTGTATTTCTGACTGTAGGAAAAGAATAATGTAAGTTCCCACTGACAGCCTTTGAAAGAGCCCTCTCTTAAAGAGGTAACATCCTGCAATGCCTGATCAACATTTCAGCCACATGCTCAGTCCTGGATCTGGAATAATCCAAAGAAGCTTCAAGGAAGTCCAGCCTGATTCTCTGATGGGTTTTGTGGGGGATGATTCAATGTAAACAGTTTCCACATGTACAGATGCTATGCTCTTTTATGTGAATATTGGTAGTCATAAATATAAATTTTATTACAGTTGAAGCTGTATTTTTTCTCTGTCAGAATATAGAATTTCAAAAACCACAATTTTATCATCCTGATCAATGGGGAAATGATTAAATACTCAAAACTCTAATAAAAGAATAAATTGGCCACTGTGGAAAAGAAGTTTGTATAATTTTGTGAGAAATTTTATAGAAGTTTTCTCCTAAAAGGAGACAAAAACAAATGAATAGATCCAGAAAATAATAAACCAATTACTTTAACCTGTGTTCTTCTGTCCTCCAAAACCACATCTTGCCAGGTCTTGATTGGTTTGGAAAGAGGTTGAGATGCAGGATATTAACCTGGAAGGAATGAAGTTTATGTCATTACAGCACACATCAGTCACTCTCACTGCTGCTCAGCGGTGAGTGTCCTATTCCCTTCCATTGCTGGGTGGTTTCCTTAACCCTCCCGAAAGCAATCTGCACTGATTACCTAAGAAATGGGGATGTCCATCCTTCCTCTGTTTCATTTATAAACTAAATGGATGGTTTTCGGTTGCTGATCACCCTGTGAAAAGTCTGTGAAAAGCATTTTGTCCATTTCACAGCAATTAAGAGTGGTAACTGCCCCAGGGCCACTTTTTCCTTGTTCATTTCTCACTGAGACCAACAGCATGACCTCCCTGCCTGTGCCCTCCACTGAGTCTCTGAGGGCTCACAGCAGAGGAAGCATCTCTCCAGGGACGTGCTCCATTTCAACAGCAATTTTCTCACTTATGCTCCCCTTGCTGCAGGCTAAATTACCCAATTACCCGTCAGCTCAATAGCCCCCAAATAATAGTCTCTACAGAAATCCTCGTTGGCTGTCCGGGATAGGCACAAGTAGTAGGGGTTGGAGATGAGAGGCACTGGAATGAGCATCAGACACAGAACAGGAGGTCCTGGCTCTGTTTTCAACTCTGCTCCAGGTCGGCTGGGAACTGAACAGGTCATTTGTCCCTCTTCACCCACATGTTCTTCTCTGATCTATTTCAACATTGCCTCTGTTCATGATTGGAGACAGACTAGTAAGGTCTTGCCAGAAACACATACATGTTTTAATTTAGTAGTATAAATGACAGTTTTAAAAATTGTAGCAGATCTAAAAGATTGAGTATAATGTAGTCACCAAAAATGTTTAAGAAGGATTTTCATTGGCAGAGAAATGCTCACAACATAATATTAAGTGAAAAAAGCTGGGCCAGAATTTGTTTTACATTAGGCTTAGTATATATTGAAAAGGAAATGCATCAAAGTGTTGATAAGTGGTTGCAACTGGTCAATTTTATTTTCCTTTTCATGTTTTTCTGAATTTTCTACACACAAAAAAAATTTATTAGCCAAATAGTTATCAAAACACATATATATGGAAAATAGTTACAATAGAAGTGTTTTAAGAGCTATTTCTCTCTTATGAAACTCTGAAGCTCCCACTATGTCTTTGTCCTACCTCTCTAGCTGAACTGGCCAGTTCAAATTAGGTTCCCCAAGGAAATAACTTCCTTGAAAGTTACCTGTATAGAAAAACCGGAAGTTGGACACTTACAGAAATACTAAAGAGAGAGAAGGTGGATTCTCTATCCTCAAAGAACAAAAAGAAAGCCCTTGACCACCATAATGGGTACCTGAGAAATGACCATATCCCCTGCTACATTTACAGATCACCGTGGGCTTTATATCCAACCCCAGTGACTTAAAATCGTACATCAAAAGGGATGTTTCTTCGGTATAATTCCAGCTTTTAAAAGCTTCATAAATGATGGTGAACCTGTTATCTCTCAATCTCCCACATCTGCCTTTATTCCCAGGCTGTACTCAATTGGATATCTGTTGATGGCTAAAATGTACAGTTAATTAATATTCTGTTGCTTATAACAGAAATACCCGAAACTGAGTAATTTATAAAGAAACAATATTTATTGCTTACAGTTTCAAAGGCTGGGAAGTCTAAAGACCAGGGAACACATCTGGTGAGAGCCTTGATGGTGGGTAGTGACTCTTCATAGCAAAGCAGGGTGTCACATGGTAGATGGCAGGAGCAGAGAGAGAGCTAACTCCTCATCCTGTGGCTTTTAAAGCCCTCAGAACCACACCCATGACCACCATTAAACCATTAATGGATTAATCCATTTTCTTGGACATGGTTCTCACAATCTTCAAGGCCCCACCTTTCAATTACCATAATAGAATTACCCACCCTCTTAACATTGTCACAGTGGGGATTAAGTTTGGAGGGTGGGAGGGGACATTCCATCCACAGTAATATTCAAACAACATCCTGTGGCAATGTCCTAAATTGTCATCCACCACTCTTTCACTGAATATGTGACCTTAGAGACTGGGGCTAAAACTCTTGGATAAATTGTTCAGATAAATTTTATAAGGGAAAAAACAAAATTAGATTCCTTTACTGCTAGCCTTCTGAAGATCATTAATATGCTAATGTGCATTGCTAATATAGAGAGTGAATATTGTAGCCAGCATTTTCTCAAAATATTTAACCACAGAAACTCTTTTTCTTCTCTTGAGACTGAAGTTCTGAGGGGAACAGTTTTGGAAGTACTACTCTAAAGGGTTGAATCCATTTGTGAGGTTTCAAATGGGCCACCCCATGGTACGCAACTCAGCGTGTGGGACTGATTCAGAATGAGTCAAGCAGCCTGGCCCACAACAATCCGTTGAGTGCTTAGTTGTAGGTAGTGAAATGTCAGGCAACAGACCAAGGAGAAAGGAAAACGTCTGCCTCTGCCACTGTTCTGCGTATTTACAAGAAATGCTCTTAATAAGGGAACTCAGTGAGCTTGATCTTTCCTGGAAAGACCCTAGAGACCCCATCTTGCATGAGATTTTTAATATCCCAGGCTCTTTCTTCCCCTACCTGCAAGGATCATGATGAAACTGCTTTGAACTGAAAATTACTAGCTGCTTACAAGAATCCTAGACGCAACCAATTTTTTATGCTAGCAGCCTAAAAATCATGTTCCAGCAGCTATCTGGCCTCCCCTGATGGCTGCCATGTGCGGATGTGGGTGCAGGATTGCCACATAGTTTGGATTTTTCAAGAGAAATGAGAAAGACAGATTTTGGAATATAATTCATATGCAGTGCAACTCACCCTCTTAAAGTACATTCACATCATATGTTCACAGTTGCACAACCATAACCACAGTCTAATTTCATTGAAATTTTTCCATTTTTAAATGTTAGTTCAAATGTATTTGAAATAAA
>NW_007730219.1:178158-180072 GCF_000696425.1 Galeopterus variegatus
GGATGGGAACCAAGTCTGATTCATCCAAACATTATCAGCACCTAATGCAGCACCTGGCACAAAGTAGGCACTTTTTAGATGATAATATAACTCAACTTAATTTGTATGTGGAAAGTGAGATTGGTTTTTTTTCACTAATGACCACCTGTTATCTTTCAACAGGAATATAAGCAAAGATATTCTGGGACTAGCTGAAAAGTTATACCAGAAAAATCTTAAACTACGTGATTCACCTTCCTGTGAACATTTCCAAAATAATGCATTCTGGGGTTCATCTGAAATTTATGAAAGCCTTCCTCCCTTTTATCACTTCTCCATTAAACAATACCCCAACACTCTAAATGTTGCCAGGTCATCACATCAATAAGTACTCACTATATAAACAGCAAACAAGAGTAATAAAGCCCTGGAAGCCACAAAGTCATGGGTTTAGGGATAGGAACTAAATAAATCTGCTGTCACTGAACAGATCAGCAAATTCTCCTCATTGTTGTCCAAATTAATCCAGGACTATTTTTTTTTTTTTTTCCAGTTTAGCAGAGACCTGAGAGGATAGCCAGGTCAGAGGTCAGACCCAGCTCAAAGCAACCACAGAAGTAGGGCTGATACTCACTCTAGGTCATGGCCAGGTGACCATTAGCCTTTTAGTACAACACTTGACTTGATCTCAAATGGCCCCAAAAAGTTCATGGAAAGATTTGTATTATCTTTCAGTTCTATTTTTCCATTAACTTTTTGAAGAACCCTAAGCCGTGCACAGAGAAAGCCTTGCCTCCTGCAAGGATTTAGTCAAATCATTTTGATCCACTCCAGATAGGGGAAGAAAAATCCCAATTTATCAGTCCTGGCTTGATGGTATTTCCAAGGTAAGGTTAGAACCAAAACATTCTGGTGGGGTTTGGGGACTGGGAGATGCCAAGACTGAATGTTTGTGTATTTGGGTGACCAGGATTGGAAAAGCCTGGCAAGAAAAGAAAAGAGAACAGAGGAGAAACTATTGTTTCCATCTTAGGCATTTAACCACTAAGTCCAGCAATAACATAGTATCAAAAACACTGAGAGCTGAATGCATCTGAGTTCTATAATCCACGAATTTCTAACATTAAGGCCAACCTCACATCCTTTGCAAAATATGAGATTGAACTCACATACTCAGATTAGTGTCCAAAAGGCAACATGTAATCAATTTCCAAAGAAGAAAATATCAAGAATATGTATTTTCTACTATTAGGAAAGCAAGTATTAATTCTTGTTTTTTGAGGGTTTTTTGTTTGTTTGTTTGATTTTTTTTGTTTTTGAGACTGGCTGGTACAGGGACCAGAACCCTTGACCTTGCTATTATCAGCACCATGCTCTAACCAATTGAGCTAACTAGCCAGCCCTGGAAAGTTAGTATTAAAATATCCAATCCTACTGGCAAGTAAATATTTGTGTCACACAACAATTCTTAGTTATATCAAAGGATTTATAAGGAGGGTGCCGGTGTCTTTTAATATAAAATTTTACATGTAAAAGAATATAATTACTTACATTTCAGGAAGATCTCCATACCTTATATTCTATAAATATAAATACTATACAATATATAAATATATTTATACATATATTTATAAATGTATATTCTATTAATATATGCCTATAGTCAGAGATTTTCTCATAATCTACCTCAATACTTCTTTTTTTTATTTCCCCACACACTTTCCACTGCTATGGACATTTGGAATTAAAGTGAGTAATATTTTCCACTCATTTTTGTTGTTTAATCTTTCCTTTGAAAGTCCTATATGCCTAACAAAGGGAGCTAGCTCTAACAGCTTCTCAAGCAATAGACCATCAGCTACCACCAAACGTGCACATCTAGGCCAGCATATTTCTCCACCCTGGTCTTTACTATCTTTTCCTCTCTCTTCATGA
>NW_007730219.1:180981-182660 GCF_000696425.1 Galeopterus variegatus
GCTGACCATCAGAAAGAGAAGGATAATTGGCCGATGATTCTAGTCATCAACATGCATTCCCTATGCCCCATCATCAGCGATATTGAGATCTCAGAGAAATCAAAAGGAAACTCCTCACCTGAAATAGATGAGGACCCCCCTCTCTCTCTCTGATTTGGTACTTTGTGAGAAGTCTCCTTCTTTCTACTCATCTCACATTGGATCATCATCATCCCCTTGAAACTTGAGGACAGTGAGTTATAAGAAGTTTAATTTCATTTTATCCCTTAAGCCTTTTTCTTCTCCATGACACTCACACTGATGGTTTCTTTTTTTAATTTACCAATATACAATGTAGTTGATTTTCAGGTCCTTTTACCTATTCCTCCCTTCCTCGCTCCCTTTCCTCCCCTCCCCTGTCCCCCTTCCCTGTCCCCATCAACATCATATCTGTTCACTTTACACTGACGGTTTTTTTAAAACAATGTTTTGTGCAAAATTCTTTGTAGGGCAAAATTATGCACAGTTCTTAACTGAAAAGTGAATTTCATGACAATGTCTGATCATCCAACTTTGTCGAGGTTAAAACTGGCAGCAAGAAATACGTTCAGTGAGAAATATATCAGACAGCTCAATTGCTCCAGCCCTACAATCTTTTGGTGTTCATTTATATTCAGGATAGTTTCTGTTGTTCATTACAAACAAATTTTGATTCTTAAGAACCAAACGGTAGAAAAGGAGACCTGGGCTCTTTCATATGCCCAAAAAATTCTATCCAACTTTCATCCTAAAAGTGTCATCATCTGTCAAGTAGCTCTTCCAGAGCAGCTGTTTTACTTTTAGAACTGGTGTGATGAATTGGTACTATATTTTTATCATTTTGAATTATTTCATTTATTTTTTCTTTTACTTTCTTTCAAACTGTTCTGACCACAAATAGATATGAATAGGAGAGCATTAATATTCAAATTCACACAGCTGAAGTTTTTTTAAATTGCATATATTTAAGGTGTGCAACATGATGTTTTGATATACATAGTGAAATGAATCCTACAGTCAAGCAAATTAATATGTCCATCGTTTCACATAGTTATCTTTCTGTGTGTGTGAGCAAAGTACTTAAAATCTACTCTGTTAGCAAATTTCCAGTATACCATACAATATTATTAACTAGAGCCCTCATGTTGTACGTTAGATCTTTAGATTTATTCCTCCTACATATCTGTAACCTTGTACCCCTTGACCCCCACCTCCCCATTACTCTACCCACCCACCCCAACCCGGTAACCACTGTTCTACTGTCTGTTTCTATGTATTCAGGGTTTTCTTTCGTTTTGGGGTTTTTTTTTAATTCCACGCATAAGTGAAATCATGCAGAATTTCTGTGTCTGGCTTATTTCACTTAGCATAATGTTCTCCAGGTTCATAGATGTTTCCACAAATGGCAGGGTCTCCTTTTTTAAGGCTAAATAACATTCCATTATATGTACCACAATTTCTTTATCCATTCATCCGTCAGTGAACACTTAGGTTGTTTTATGTCTTGACTATTGTGAATAATGCTGCAGTGAACGTGGTAGTACAAATATCTTCACAAGGTGGTGATTTCATTTCCTTGGGGTATATACCCAGAAAAGGAATTCTGGGGTCATATGGAAATTTTGATGGTCAAAGAGAGAAGCCAAAGTGAGAAAACCTGT
>NW_007730219.1:183846-185468 GCF_000696425.1 Galeopterus variegatus
CATTTAAAACAAAAACAGAAAAAGAAGTAATATTGATCAAGCACTACTTCTCAGGCAATGTATCAATTGCCCTATATGTATTTTCCCATTTGATCTCAACCATAAAACAATAAAAGTACAACACAGGTAAAATCATTTCCATTTTAAAGATGAGAATACTGAGGCTTAAAGAGATTAAGCAGTGTGTCTAAGATCACAGATCTCTGATTTCAGAGAGACAGTCCATGCCTGTGGCCACCAAGTTATTAATGTCACACTTCTTCAGTTGCAAATATTCATTCTCCATTTATCTTTAATCCACAATATCCAACATACTCACTAAAAAAATTTATCATAATCTACTCTAAAGAAATGTGCTGCTTTACCAAGAAATATATCCTCACTGCACTTGATTCCCTTGTGATTATTGCCAAATGTAAGCAATGGAGAATTTAAATTCTGGTAAATCACTTCTGCACAAATCCACTTTTTTTATGAACTCATTACTTCCTACTTCCTGGCAGAAGAATCACTGCAGTATCACACAAGGCGTTTGTGGCTCTAGCAGATAGCCATGACCTGATTCATGAAGCAATGAGTCTCATTTACTTTACATGTCGTATAAATGAAATCGGCCAACATCTGTAATGTCAGATTCATTTTCTTGGGAATTCCACTCACATTTATTTTAAGACTCAAATAAAACAGGCCATAAGAGGGTCTGCAAGGGAGGATGTGATAACTCCTGTGTTGGGAGTGGGGACAAGGAAGACGTGCTTTTAAATCAGGTGATTCACAAGGATTCACTCCTCTGAATATTAAGAAACACAGTCTAGGGGCCTGGACCTAAAAGATAAAAAGATGGAATCTGATTCTAGATTTGGTGCTGCCTCCCACACCTTAATAAAGACTGTCGATCATGTATTACTTGGCACATTCATGAATAATTCCATTATCTATAAACTTCACATATACCAAGCCATGAGCATATTTGTTGCTGTTGAAATTTGCACAAAAAGAAAAAGTGTGTTATAGAGTAATAACGACTTACACAATGTCCTAGAATTCATCATAAACATTTATGTGTATGCATTACACAGTAATGGTTTTAACAATGGTTACAATTTTTAAATACCTGAAAAAAACAAAAGGGGGTGGGAAATTTAGGAGAAAACAACCATAGACTCTTAGCATGTGATTGGACCTTAAAGGCCCTGCCTAGTACCCAAATCCCTTCTATACAATCAGTGTTGGACTATTTCTAGCCCTCACAAGTCTTCTAGCTCATTTAATTGTCAGATAGTTCTAATGCTCAGAAAAGTCTTGCCTTACTATTTGAGAAATCCCTTTTATAGGGCATGAGATCGTCTGTAGCAAATAATTTTTCCAATGATTATTATCTAGTCTTAAATAAAACACCAAAAATCCATGTGGTCTTCACAAAGGATAGACCACATATCTGTAAAAACTGGGAGAAACACGTTTGCAAATCCCCTATATAAAGCCCCTGTTCTTAACAATAATCTCCATTGTATGTTTATATTTTTGCAAAGAAAAATTAAAATTCAATACAAACATGTCACAATTTCCCAAATGGGAATCGTGTTTGAAGTCATTATGGGCACATAATTCCTGCCCTGAGT
>NW_007730219.1:185943-187548 GCF_000696425.1 Galeopterus variegatus
CAATTTCCCAAATGGGAATCGTGTTTGAAGTCATTATGGGCACATAATTCCTGCCCTGAGTGAAGTGATATGAGTTCAGTACAGTCCACACCCACTGCCCCCACAACCCCACACCAAATGATTGCTGATCAGTGGTAAGCCAGGTCGGCGGGAAGTCTGCTTCATATGGTCACTCAGAGACCTAGACTGATGGAGAAATCACCACCTTTTAGTTGCACCAACCAGAACGTATAATCTGAACACCACACAAGAGAAGATGGCACAGGAATAAAATACTGCAGCTCAGAAGTGACATACATCCCTTCCTCTCCTGGTGCATTGATCAGAACTATTCACATGGACTGCTCAGCTTCAGAGGAGCTGAAAAATGCAGTCTTTCAATTTCTGGGAAAAACAACTGGATATTGCTGAGCTCTGATAATGACCGTTTCATTTCTCCCTGAGATCTTTCCTTTTCCAAGTTAAATATCTCTATTTTTTTCATCTGATTTTCATATGACATAGTTTCCACAGCCCTCATCATTTTAATTGCACTCCTATTGGTTATATCTATTTTAAGAGTTCCTGACCTGCACCTGTAAACCCTTGGATATTATATGTGAATTTTGTGATCATTTGTACATTATGTAGAAAGAGGATGTAGCATTCAGAGGGGTCAAAGTAGAAAGTTTAGGAGCCACTACTTTAATTCTTCATTATTAACTTTCAGTAGTCATGCTTAATGATGCAAAAGTTCTGCAATCATCTAACCATTAGTGAATACTACTGTTCTGTTACATGCTCTGATATGAACAGAAATACAACATTTCTATGAAAATAGCCCAAGATTGCATTTATTTTTTGACAGAATACTGGACTACACTGACTTGATGGGCAACAAATACATCCAAGAATGTACCACTTGAACAGCTATCAAGCCGGGTATCACCAATCCAGAACTTATACAAATTCTCTGAGGTTGTTTTAGTTACTTCTCTTAGCTCTCTATTCATTTTCACTCATTGATTTGGGCTCATGTTTCATATCTGGGTAAACGGTTTTGAATCTTAATCCTGTTCTTCCTACCATACTTCTGTTTTCTGATCACCATTAGCTATAGATTCATCTGAGTCAACTACACAAAACACTGGGCAGTTCAGTGCAATGAACTAAGCCACAGAGCACACAACATGAGAACTCCCTCCAGGATGATACAATCATGGTCATCAGTGCACTGAATTGTCTCCCTGTTCTGCATCCCTTCCCAGGTTTGTCAACATTCCTGAATGTGTTTACCTCCCTAACATGACACACTTCACCTTCCCTTTTGTGAATGGCTCTTCTACTGTGGTGAGCAGGTTCCTGGTCCCATCCCACAGGGTCTCAGTGATAACCTTCAGTCCAAATTGGGTTCTTGATTTTTTCTTTGTTTTTTCAAATTCTCTTCACCTCAAATGTGTTTTTAGTATTAACATTTTAATCACAGCTTTTACATCAAATGTGAATTCAGGCAAGGTATTTCATGACTCTAAGATTCATTTTATTCACCAATAAAGAGATGATTAGGCCAGAAATCTTAGTCTCTTGTAACTCTAGAAATACAAGATTCTCTGAGTTTAGCTAGAC
>NW_007730219.1:189277-189861 GCF_000696425.1 Galeopterus variegatus
AGTGAGCTAAACAGGCAGCCCAGTAATAACTGTTTAGCCCTGGTTAACGTCACCTATCAATTTACATTACATTGGCCTATTAGATTGAAAAAAATCTCTCAAGGTTAACTGTGCAATGGTTCAATAAGATTTATCTAAGGATCAAAATATTATGAGATTACAATACAGAAAATAATACAGATGTCACACACTTGTTATAGCTATTCAGCAAAAATAGAAAATTTACAGCTGTGTTGCTCTGCCTATCTTTGTATGAAATATTTATCCCAGACAACCACTATTCTCAGATTAATGCCATTCAATCTTATTTCAAAGGGTTGACAGTGGTTTCCCTCCTTCCTCACAAAGGTCCTGCCTAATCACACAATGTGCCAGAAGAGCTTCCTAGATGAAGTCACCAGAAGCCATTTTACAGATTTCAGGGAGCTGCCTTCCTTTCAAGATGAGAGAGAAAAAAATCAGTTTTACTTTACCATATTAAAAAAAAATAGCATATACTCTGGAGCTCAAATGCACAGGTAGTTCAAATGCTATAATTTTTTCATAATGTATTCCTTGTTAAGAAATCACAGAAACCTATAAAT
>NW_007730219.1:191357-198539 GCF_000696425.1 Galeopterus variegatus
AAGACTTATATTATAGACTTTAAATTCTTTGTAGACTTTAAATAAGAAAAAAATAGGCTAGGGTAGACACTAAAGGCTTTGTGGAAGAAGTGAATATTAAGCTTCCATTTGTTTATACTGAGTTATAAGATCAAAGTTAATGAAAATCTCAGTGGCTTGCCCAAGGTCACTTAGGGTAATTTTTAAAGATGGAATTCCAGTGAGATTTGTCTGACTACTTACCCAAAAGATTAAACATTGTAATTCATGGCCCTTCAATATGAATACGAAGAATTTTATTTTTTAATTCATAAGTAGATATCAGTCCTTCCACACTGTGATAACATTGTCTGTGTTAACATAACACCTGGCAGGTACAGATATCCAGTAAATATGAGATAGATAGGCAAACTTTTTAAAATTTTTTTCTCTTTTATAGTCTTGTTCAGATTATTAATTTATTCATGTTTTTTATAATGCATAGTTATGTGGAGTGGAGAGATCAGAACAGGACTTGAAATTTCAGTCTGCTGAATTTGCTTATCTTCATTTGAGGGGATGGGGAAAGTGGAGGGAAAAGGATAAGTGGCTGGGAATTAGTCACATCTATTTTGCTGCTTTCATGCCAGTAGGTCATTTAGTCTAACTCCTCAGAAGCAGGATCAGTCAGTTATTTTAAAGAAAGGAGCTGAAATGGGAAATCAGAGATGGGAGTATTCCCATCTGGTGTTGCTGCCTGGCTCTATAAACCTGACTGAGATCCTTTTGTACAGAATAGTCCCCAGTGCCCTTCTTACAAAAAGAGTGGTATGTATCTCCATTTAGAAGGTCATCCTGTTTCTTCCTCTATGGCAAGAGTGAATTTCTTGGATATTTCATTTCAAAACCTGTGATCAATTTTGTTTGAACCTTCTTCTCACAAATATGCCCAAATGCATTGTATTTACAGCTCTGAGACAAGAAAATTGCTGTTATAGAACTGTTGTCTCTAATGAAATCAACATTTATTCCTTGGTGATTAATAGCTTTAGGCACCAGAAACAAAGAGTAAGGTAGTTTCTGAAACTCAGCTGGCAAGCAGCTGTTTCAATGTAGCATGCTGTGGGAAAAACCAGGGGCAAGGCTTGATTCAGAGTGACCTATAACTATGAGCTGTTATTCCCAATGAGAGGAATCCAAATGCAGAAATGGCACCATCTGCCAACTCTGTCCTTACTGAGCAAAGTAAGAAATTGGGAGTGGCGCACAGTGATAGCAATAAAGAATGAGAGTTGAAAGATGAGACCTGTCTTAGTCCATTCAGGCTACTATAAAAAAAAAAAAACCTGGGGAAGGAAGATGGCGTCGGGTCTGAGCGTCCGCGTCAGGAGACAGCGTGATCCTGTGAGCCGTGCGCTGTGATACCAGAGTATTGATTGCATTTCCNCGGAGCGGTATTCAAGGTACCATCTTGAAAACAAAATCTCCAAACCTGCCAGCACCTTAATATTGAATTTCCCAGTCCCCAAAACTGTGAGCCAATATATTCTGTTCTTTATAAATTACCCCATCTGTAGTATTCTGTTACAGTAGTACAAAACAGACTAAGACATGCACTAATCTTATTCATGAGGGTTCTACCCCTATGACCTAATCACCTTCCAAAGGCCCACCACCTGATTCCATCATCTTGGGGTTTGCTATGTCAGCATGCAAATTTGGAGAGGAAACAAACATTCAGACTGTAGCAAGCCCATTGAAGAATATTTCCTTCAAGTGAATGGTTCTTCTAAAGTGGGTTTTAGGTAAGCAGTTAAAATCAGAAACGACTAAAGGTCTTATTTTCTTAAGATGATTCATCATAAGCACAATTAAAGGCAATTAATGGCCATCCATGATATAGATGAGCACAGGAAGTCTATGCTCATTTCTTTATTAAACAATGAACAATTGCATAAATCATTGACAAATCACCACAGGGTTATGGTAAAAATCCCAGGTGATAAAAATGAAAAAATTAACCCAGAGAACTACCTAAATCTTTCTGCCTCCTCAGTCTTCCTCACTCCAAGCCATCTTATGCAGACCTAGGTTTCTCCCTCATTCCTCTCCCTGCTTGGCCATTCTCCTCAGAAGATCACATTACAGCCCATTCATCTACTAAGAACAGAACAGTAGTTAAGAAGATGGGCTCAGGAGCCAGGCTTCTTGGGTTGAATCCCGCCTCAGCTTTGTGACTTGAGTAATTTTCTTAGTCTCTCTGGGGATGATATCTACTTTAGGGTTGTTGAAACAATGAAATGTTTCTTATACGTAAAGTGCCTAGAATAATGCCTGGCACATAGTAACTGTTGTCGCTACTATTATTGCTGCTTTTTCTTTTTGTTGTTATTTCAAATCAAATATAAACTCTAAATCATAAGTTTTAAAGTTCTACTCTTGCCCTACATTTATCTCGATCTTCTAGTATGCTCCAGTTTAGTAGTTTTCAAAGCAGGAGTCCAGGGAGAGGTACATATGAAATCACATAGACTGCTTTTGCCAGCCACTCATTTTGTGTCCTCATTTCAGACTGTATGAATCAAAATCTCAAGGAAAAAAAAAAATCTCAGGAGACAATCACCGGACGTATGTGTTTTGGAAAAACTCCCCTGGTTAACTTCTGGTTAACAGTAAATGTGACTTGTATGCAACTGAACAATCCTTTCACAAAGAATTGTTTATCTTCTCATCTAAAGAAATCAGGCAGAAGCCTCATTTGACATGCTATTAAGCATCACCACTTCTTTGAAATCAGCCAAAATGTAACTCATTTCTACCAACTACTTTTTTACTCTATTGATTCCCAGACCTTTCTGTTCTATTAAGCTCATTGCATACACACTATCAACTTTATACACTGCAAACTTTTACTGTGGCAGTCAGGGTTGACAAACTCAAATCCCCACCAGCTAGGCTAGGCATGTAAATGAGTGAAATGTACCACCCAGGTGTGAAATGATACAGGACAAATGGCATCAGCTTCAGTATAAGAAATGCAATAGGGATCGGTAGAGATTATGGCACAATGGAAAACGCATGAAATGTCTGCAGGGCACTACTCGGTTCCAACAATTGTTGATGTGGAAAAGCAGGCCTAATATTGCCAGAAATTCCAATGTTTTTCCCCTTTTTTTAATTGAAACATAATTGATTATACATATTTGTGGGGTACAGAGTTTACTCAGTATTTGTGTACAATATGTAATGATCAAATCAGGATTATTAGCATATTCATCATTATAAAACATAATTTGTGTCCATTACCCAATTTCTCCCTAGCCCCCCCTCCTCCCCTCTTTCTCACCTCTAATAACCATAGTTCTGTTCTCTCCTTCTGAAAGTTCAATGTATTATTGCGGCCGTTTTTTCTTTCCTTCTTTCTTTCTTTTTTTTTCTTTTTTTTATTTTTTAGCTCCTACTTATGAGTGAGGACATGTGGTATTTCTCTTTCTGTGCCTGGCTTATTTCACATAACATAATTTTCTCCAAGCTCATCCATGTTGCTGCAAATGGCAGAATTTCATTCTTTTTTATGGCTGACTAGTATTCCGTTGTGTATATATACCACATTTTCCTTATCCAGTCTTTTGCTGATGGACATTTAGTTAGATCCATACCTTGGCTATTGTAAATAAAGCTGTAATAAACATGGGAGTACAGGTATCACTTTGACACGATGATTTCCATTCCCTTGAGTATATACCCACTAGTGGGATTGCTGGATCATATGGTAGTTCTCTTTGTAGTTGTTTGAGAAACCTTCATACTGTTTTCCAAAATGGTTGTACTAATTTACAGTTCCACCAACAGTATAGAAGTGTTTCCCTTTTTCTGTATCCTCGCCAGCATTTGTTATTCTCTGTCTTTTTGATAATAACTAGTCTAACTGGAGTGAAATGATATTTCAATGTGGTTTTGATTTGCATTTCCCTAATGATTAGTGATGTTGAGCATTTTTTCATGTACCTGTCGGCCATTTGTATGTCTTTCTTTGAGAAATGTCTATTTAGCTCCTTTGCCCACTTTTTTATCAGGTTACTTGGTTTTTTACTGTTAAATTGTTTGAGTTTCTTGTATATTCGGGATATTAATCCCTTGTCAGATGTACAGTTTGCAAATATTTTCTTCCATTCTGTAGTTTGTCTTTTCACTCTGTTAATTGTTTCCTTTGCTGTGCAGAAGCTTTTTAGCATAACATAATCTCATTTGTTTATTTTTACTTTCGTTGCTTGTGCATTTGGGGTCTTATTCATAAAGTTTTTGACCATTCCTACTTCCTGAAGTGTTTCCTCTATGTTTTCCTCTATGAGTTTTATAGTTTCAGGTCTTGTATTTAAATGTTTTGTCCATTTTGAGTTGATTTTGGTATATGGTGAGAGGTACAGGTCTTGTTTTATTCTTCTACACATGGATGTCCAGTTTTCTCAGCACCATTTATTGAAGAGGCAGTCTTTTCCCCAAAGTGTGTTCTTGCAGCCTTTGTTGAAGACCAGTTGACTGTAAGTTTGTGGGTTAATTTCTGGGTTCTCTATTCTGTTCCATTGGTCCATGTGTCTTCTTTTATGCCAGTGCCATGCTGTTTTGGTTACTATAGCTTCATAGTATAGTTTGAAGTCAGGCAGTGTAATGTCTCCAGCTTTGTTTCCTTTTTTCAGCATTGCTTTGGTTATTCAGTTTTTTGTTGTTCCATATGAATTTTAGGATCTTTTTTTTCTTTTTCTGTGAAGTATTTCATTGGTATTTTGATACAGATTGCATTGAATCTGTAGATCATTTTGGGCACTATAGACATTTTTACAATGTTAATTCTTCCAATCCATGAACATGGAATATCTTTCTATCTTTTGGTGTCCTCTTTAATTTCTTTCAGCAGTGTTTTGTATTTCTCATTTTATAGATCTTTCACCTCCTTGGTTAAATTTATTTCTAAATGTTTTATTCTTTTGTTGCTATTGGAAATGGTCTTGCTTTTTGATTTCTTTTTCTGCTTGTTCATTGTTGGTGTATAAGAATGCTACTGATTTTTTTTATATTGATTTTGTATCCTGCAACTTTACTGAATTTATTATGAGCTCTAGAAATTTTGGGGTAGCAGTTATAGGTTTTTCTTTCAGTCATGTCATCTGAGAACAGAGAAAGTTTGATTTCATCTTTTCCAATTTGGATGCCCTATTTCATTTTCTTGCCTGACTGCTCTAGCTAGTACTTCTAATACCGTTAAATAGGAGTTGTTAGAGTGGGCATCCTTGTCTCATTCCTGTTTTAATGGAAAAACTTTCAGCTTTTCTCATTCAGGATGATATTGGTGATGGGTTTGTGACATATGACTTTATTGTGTTGAGATACTTTCCTGCTATACCTAATTTTGGGGGAGTCTTTATTATGATGGCATGCTNCTTTTTGATTTCTTTTTCTGCTTGTTCATTGTTGGTGTATAAGAATGCTACTGATTTTTTTATATTGATTTTGTATCCTGCAACTTTACTGAATTTATTATGAGCTCTAGAAATTTGGGGGTAGCAGTTATAGGTTTTTCTTTCAGTCATGTCATCTGAGAACAGAGAAAGTTTGATTTCATCTTTTCCGATTTGGATGCCCTATTTCATTTTCTTGCCTGACTGCTCTAGCTAGTACTTCTAATACTGTTAAATAGGAGTTGTTAGAGTGGGCATCCTTGTCTCATTCCTGTTTTAAAGGAAAAACTTTCAGCTTTTCTCATTCCAGATGATATTGGTGATGGGTTTGTGACATATGACTTTATCGTGTTGAGATACTTTCCTGCTATACCTAATTTTGGGGGAGTCTTTATTATGATGGCATGCTGAATTTTGTCAAATGTTTTTTCTGTATCTATTGAGATAATTATGTGGTTTTTGTCATGGATTTTGTTGATGTGTTGTATCACATTTATTGATTTGCATCTGTTGAACCATTCTTGCATCCCTGTGCTGAATCCCACTTGATCATGGTGTATAATTTTTTTGATGTGTTGCTGTATTTTGTTTACTGATATTTTGTTGAGTATTTTTGCAGCCATATTCATCAAGGATATTGGCCTGTATCTTTCTTTTTTTGTTGTGTCTTCATCTGATTTTAGTATTAGGGTGACACCGGCCTCATAGAATGAGTTTGGGAGAATGGCCCAATTTTTTTAAAAAGAACTATTAATTTGGAATATTACATTATTTTTTCATTTAAAAAAATCATTAACCAGTAAATCAAATTTAAAACCCTGCATGGGCAAACAGTGTAGATCCAATAGCACCCATCTGCTGATAAAAATTACCCTTTGGACCAGCAATTATAATCTCTGCTTTAAATGTCTTGCTCCCCTTAGCAGAATGTAAGATGCTCACCTTCATAACATTCTTCACAATGTACATCATTGTTTAATATCAGTCTTGCCACTACTAAAGTGCAAGCTCCATGAGGGAAAGAACAACTTCTACCTTGTCTGCCATTTTATCCCCAGCACCAATTTCAATGCCAGGCACAGAAATGGTGCTTGACAAATATTTTCTGACTGTCTGATTGAAGGCAGGGTCCTCAACTCTATCTTCCATTGTTAACTCAAAAATATCTAACATTCTATTCTGCATATAATGAGAACTATAGAAGTATAGCTGGCTAACATCCAAATTGAACATGTAAGGGATAGTAACTAACAATGCCCACTACAGATTACAAGATAAACTTTCAACTGTAAAACTAGGGGAATTTGAGCAAATCCTTGGAAAATTAAGGTCGAAGTTAATCTACTTTGGAGTTGACTTTCCTTGGTGTGCCAGGAGGGCTTTGGCAGTCCTGTTTCAGCAAACAGAAACTTGTAATTTTGTACATGACAATTCTTCCTTCATCTAGAAGATAGATGTTCTTGATAAATTGTCATCAAAAATACAGGGTACCACGAGGCTTAGGCAGGTCCTTTCTTTCCTAAGAGACAATACATGTCAGTTAAAAGGAAGGGAATGAAATAGTGAGAAGGTCTTCAACCTCTTACGAACACTTGAGAACACTTTGCATTTTTGCTGCTTTGCAGCAGTCTTTTAAGCAAGAGAGGAAATCCTATCTTTCAGTGCATCAAATGGGGTATGGAGAGTTGCACCTGAACAGCACAGTCGTCTTGGAAATAAAACAGAGAGTCAGGTCATCCCATCCCTGCACAAACAAAGATAAACCTGG
>NW_007730219.1:199281-200371 GCF_000696425.1 Galeopterus variegatus
TCTTGGAAATAAAACAGAGAGTCAGGTCATCCCATCCCTGCACAAACAAAGATAAACCTGGGGGCAAAGGGTGAAAGGATGGGGAAAACTCTGGCCTTTCGAAAGCTTCACAGAAAGAAACCTCACAATTCAATAACTGACTTGAGCAGTTGAGTTTATCCATGATTATTAATTAATACTAAAAAACCTCTTTTGAGGGATGTCCCCCTTAGAGTGCTAATTTACAAAAAGAACTAATATTTAATATAGGACCTAAAAAGAGAAGGAAGGTCTCTTCTGATATTTAGTCAGAAATTTTCCTAAAACATTTGCATTTCCTTTGTCTATAGAGAACCAAGATGATGGTGGTGATGATGATGATGATATGATGATGATAGCTCACATTTATTTAGAACTTATTATGTCACTTAATTCTCACAACACCCCTTTGAGGTGGTATTGATCCAAATTCACTTCCTCTCCTAACCATTCTGTTCTACTATAGTTTCTCAGTGTGAATAAAAGAAAAGAACTTTGTTAAGAATCTGCTTGAAGAACAAGGGACTCACTATCCCTATTGCCCCAACAACATGGAAATAGCCATGTCAACATATAATTTAACCTATTTCATAGAGAAATTGGGTTATCTACATTTGTTTTCACATTGGAGACTCTTTTGATAACAAGGAGAACACATACCTTTAAAGGAAAGCATCTTTTCCTCAATTCTGACTTTTTTGCAATTTCCCTGAGCATTATAGAAAATTCACCATAAATAGAAGGACTTGTATTCACTTTCTATTGTTTTATAAAAAAATTACTACAAATGTAACAACTTAAAGCAACAAAATTAATTAGCTCTCAGTTCTGTGGGTCAGAGGCCCAGCACAATGTGGCTGGACTCTCTGCTCAGGGTCTCACAAAGGGCTATGTTCTTTTCTGGAGATTCTGGACATTCTGCAGATGAAACCACTTCCAAGCTCATTCATTCAGGTTGTTGGTAGAATTCAGTCCTTGCAGTTGTAAGAAAACGTTCCCATTTCCATAGTGGCTCTCAGATGGGAGCCACTTTCAACTTCCAGAGGCTGCCTACTTTCCTCTTCACGTGGCC
>NW_007730219.1:201681-203077 GCF_000696425.1 Galeopterus variegatus
GACCCTCTCTGCCCCTTCCTCCTTCTTTCAGATTCTGCGCACATTAGTAATGACAGTGGGTTTGTAGATGGTTGAGAAATGAAGATTAATTTACATATCAAAGGAAAATGAAATTACAGGTATGCTAGGACATCTTGAACTTCATAGTTAGAGTGGAAGAACCTAAAATAAGCAGCAGACCTGGGTCCTGCAGAAAGTATGGAAATAAATGAAAAGAGGGCTAAGAAAACTAGTACTGAGAGTGGGGGACTGACAAGTGATGAGGACACAAGGCAAACAGTAATTTCCTTCCTTCTCCATTATTGCTTTTTCATCCATACAGAGTCAGCCCTGCACTGAGAAATGAGAAGTAGGAAGGCAGACAGGAGTTTGTTTTCAGGCTGTATTAGGACGACAACTAGTATCCCCACAAGGACATGGGCTAGCGTTATTGCTTCCTTTGCCCTCAGGTTCTTAGGAACTTGTTTATATCTAAAAGACACACCCAGATCAGGGACTGCTACATCAGTCTGACATTGTTCAATCCCACATCAACTCAGTGTTCAAAGCAGGATCTGAAAATAGGCTCTGCAGGGAAATGAACACGTAGTTTGATGTCCCAGTGCTCAAGTAGTAACGTAAATGTTTCAACCACAAATACAAGATGGGAAAAGTGAAAGTCTGAGCTGTACAGGCTACATCCTAGAAGGCAAACAAGCATACCAGACACCCGGATGGTTTTCTATGTGTAATACTTTCTGAAATATAAGGCCGATACAGTAATGCTGGAGCTCCCCAATTCTTCCATCGTCCTTCAATTTCTTTTTTTTTTTTTCTCCTTTTTGTCTTTTTTACTGACCGGTAACAGGATCGCAACCCTTGNTCAGCCAGTGAGCGGGAACCGGTCTCCACATGGGATCCAAACTCTCAGCGGGAGCGCCGCCACGCTCCCAAGCGGCGCACTCTCTGGTGCGCCACTGGGCCGGCCCCGATCCTTCAATTTCTAAAGGACTAAAAAAGATGGCAGTAGCCTTGAACTCCCTGTAGCATCTTACCACATCCTAAAATTCTATACAAGGGTTCAGCTTCCCAAAATGACTTACTTCTTTCAGTGGCAGAAAAGTTTATTTGTTTCCCATCCCTAACTGATGCATGAGAAACCAGAGGAAAAGTGAGCCCTCAATATCAAGGCTCAGAAAGAAGAAAGTGATTCCATTTATTGGGTATATAGTGGATAACAGCAGGAAGCAAACCCACTGCTTCTTAGTTCATCGTCACCAAGGTGAATTAATTACAACTGGGGACTAATTTATCTTTGGTTTATTTACACCTAAAACTATTCATTAAAAAGCAAATGTCACTTTTGTTTGTGAGAAAGTGAAAAATAGCCCCAGCACCTAATAGGTAGGCCTTAATG
>NW_007730219.1:204899-206398 GCF_000696425.1 Galeopterus variegatus
TGCATGCACAAGTTTGCTAAATGTAATAAAAGCTGTAACAGCGGTTGGGTCGGGGCTACTCGCCTGAGAAAGCAGTGGCCCCCCGCTCTTCACCTGCATCTCGTCTGCTGTGTCTTCCTTCGAGTCTCCGATCATTTTAATCTACAGGGGACCCTTGTTATGTAGTGGTAAAATGTTCAGCAAAACTGTCACCTGTAGTAATATGGAAATAGCCTAATGAATTGATGGATCTGTCTAAAAAGATTTCCAGAGAAAATATCAAAAATATCAACTGATTTCTCTTAACTATATAATAAGATACAAACAGAGAGAGGTGCTAAAAAGAAATTATTCCATTTTTGAAGAGAATTTAGATGCACTGTAAAGGAGGCAGGACTTGTTAGATTCAGCAATACAACCGATTCTCAATCTCAGTCTCTGTAGAAAGCAAGACTCTCAAATTAGGAAATGGCTTCAGTGCAAAGATCAAATCTAGGTTGAGTCGTAAGATCCTTGTTAAGACCTCAGGAAGTGGTGTCTTGAGTGTCTCCTGATTCAGCTAAAGATCTTCCAAGGAGCTTAGGGGTGTTCCTGGGAAACTCTTCCCATCAAACAATAGGGAATTGAGGACTCTCAAGGTTGTTTTCCCTCAACAGCTTCATAGAGATCCCAAGATAGAGAAGGGCCTGACTTGAAGAGATTGTGGTTGTGGTTTTTGTCTAATGGAGTGAACTCCCATGAAGTCACAGAATCCACAAAATTTGTAAGAGATCTGAATGGGTATAAGCACCATCCACTCAAACTGAAAGCAACAAGGACAGTACAAAAGGAATAGAGGTCTTTGTACCCTCCAACTACTGTGGGCAGAAATCAGGCCAAGAAAACCATTCAGCTGTAAACATAGCCTAATTTTATCAAAAAAATATAAGGACTCACAGGGTCCTTATAACTAAGAGACCAGGGATGGAGCCGAGAGCCNAAAAAAATGTGATGGAAGCAATGCCATGTGACTTTCAAGGCTCTATCTAAAGCGTCCAAGCAGCTTCCATCCACCCAATTTCTCTTGTAACGTTAGCTCTCTGGATGACCCCTCCTTAGACATATCCTCTCAAAATCCAACCATCATGCTGGGCAAAACACAAGCCACATGAAGAGCCAATATTTGGCACTCTAGTTAATAGACTCAGCTGAGCCCAGCCTTCAAGTCATCTCATCCCAGCTGCCAAAGCATGTGAACTTAAAGCTTCTAAAATGATTCTAGCCCTCAGCCATTCAAGTCTGCCTGGCTAAGATCCCAGACACCACGCAGCAGAGACAAATCATGCCCACTCTGCCCTATACAAATTCCCAACCTATAGAATCTATGGACATTTTTTGATGGTTGTTGTTTTATGCCACTAAAATATGTATCATTTACTGGTTTGGGATTGGGAAGGGAATGGAAATGTGATTGGCCTCCAGCAGACCATCCAGAAGAGTTAGAGGAAAGTGAGAAAAATGCTTTTGGAAGCTGAAGAAAA
>NW_007730219.1:208432-212519 GCF_000696425.1 Galeopterus variegatus
AAAAAATATAAGGACTCACAGGGTCCTTATAACTAAGAGACCAGGGATGGAGCCGAGAGCCACAGAGAATAATTACTAGGAAGCAGAACTGAGCCTGAATCAAATAACTGGGGACATGTGACTGGCCAGATTTCAGAACCGCTGTAGACCAGTGATGTCTGTGTGCTTCCAAACACCGCCTCCTCCCCTCACCTCTTTGAATGGGACGTCTACTGCAGTTAGCCTGTCACTGTGTCTGCCTTGTATCTTGGGTGTTTGGGAGGAGAAGTGGGGTAGGAAACTTGCCTCTTTAGGTCACAGGTCATCAGAAGGGGAAGGACTGCATTCAAAAAGTACCTACTGTCAAGGAGCCACATTCGTACCTGAATTTATTTAAATAATAAGATCCTAGAATTTGAACCAATGCCATATGGGCAGAAACATTGGATTTAGGGAAGATGTATGTTTCATGTATGGGAGAGATGTGCACTACTGTGGCCATAGAACAGACTGTGACAGGTCATATGAGCCACAACAATAGCTCCCACCCACATGCTCTTCTGTGTTGTGTTCTCATCACACTTGCATCAAGAGATGGAGTCTAATCTCCCTCCCGTTAAATTGTGGTTGGCCTTGGCTCCTTGACTGTAACCAATATAATGAGGCAGACAGAAGTGATTCTGCAGGACTCTTGAAGCTAGGTCAGAAAAGACCATACATCCTCCTCATGGTTCTTTTGGCTCCCTTTCAGAATACACACACCACGATGTGGCAATCTCAAGCCACATTGAAGAAAGGCCATATGTGCTTACTCTGACTGACAGTCCTAGCTGCACCAAGCCTACGAGTTATTCCAGCCCAGGCATCAGACATAAGCAAAGCAATCGTTAGGTGATTCCAGACCGAGCTGTCTGAGTCACACCATCATTTGAAACTTCCCGGCTAAGGCCCCAAGAAGCCATCTGTGCTCTGCCCCATCTGAATTTCTGACCCACTGAATCTGTGAGAAAAATAATTTAGGGTGGTTTCTTGCACAGAAATAAAGAACCTAAACAAACAGTCTAAACACTGCGATGTCTAACTCATGAGCAACTGGCCACAAGTGGCTATTTCCTTCCCTCTCCCCCCTTCTCCCCCAGCCCACTCTCTCTTTTGCATGTAGCTATTTAAATTGAAGCTTAAATTAACTTACATTAAAAAACATTAATAATTTAGTACACAGTCACACTAATCACATTTCAAGTGCTGAAAAGTGTATGTGGCTAATGGCTACCATATTAAACAGCAAAGATATAGAACGTCTCCATCATCACAGAAAATTCTGTTGGAGAATGCTGGACTGGAAGATACAGTTTTTGTGTGGTTTAACATGGTTTGCAAACTTAAATGCTTTCATAATTCTAGACAGGTAATATAAATGAGTGAAACAAACTTGGTATAAACAATAGAGGCAGCCCAGATCACGGCAAACTGGAGATCATATGGCCCAGCTCACGACTGAATTTTTTTAAACACCTTATGAAACCTACAAAACACACATGATAGCTGAATATGGCCTGCAGTCCATTAGCTATTGACCCTCAGCTTATATGAACTATTGTATAGCACATTAGGAATCAGGACTGCTGTGGATTGAATGTCCCCCTAAAACTCACTGAAGCTTGACCCCCATTGTAACATGCTAAGAGGGTGGGAAATCCTATTATGATATTTGAAAGGTGGGGCCTTTAAGTGGTTATTAGATTGTGAGGACTGTACCCTCACAAACGCATTAATCCATTCATGGAGTAATGGGCATGGTTCTGATGGCTTTATAACGAGGGCAAGTGAGAAAGTTAGCTGTCTGGCTCATGTCATCTCTCTCCATTTGACACCCTGCATTGCTATGGAGTGTCACCACTAAGAAGACGGCCCTCACCAGATAGATGTACCTCCTGGATCATAGACTTCCCAGCCTCCAAAACTGTGAGAATTAAATTTCATTTTTTCATAAATCACCCAATTTCAGGTATTCATTGTAAGCAATAGAAATGGACTAATACAAGGACCATCCCTGAAAATCTAGGAAGAATACTCAAATTGATATTAAAACTCTATAGGATGCTGATGAGCTACAGAGATACGTATTTATTATTCCTTGTGTATAGTAGGTTTACCATTAAATTCTCTGACTTGAATTGAATTTGTTAAATTGCAGCTACTAAATAATTCCATCTGGGATCAAGGTAAGAAAAAAAATTAGAAAATTCAACACGACACATTAAATAAAAAATTTAAAACTCCAAGATCAATAGATTGTTTGAGTTGAAAGTGTCCTAGGAAACTTTAAGTCCAATCCATTCATTTTATTTGTGGAAAGAACGAAAGCCAGAGAGGTTAAGTGGCTTGTCTAATATCAAACACATCTATTAGCAGAACCACTAGGGGCCTTCTATCTGCAAACATCTCTGAAATAATGAGAGGTTACTCATTTGATAATTGAGGACTAAGTCTTGAAGAAACAGGTCACTTGCTCATCCCTATCCCAACCCTAACATAGCAAATTTGTATTGAACTGGGCTTTCAATAGAAAGCATGTTCTTAAAAAAAAAAAAAAAAGTTTGGTTTCAAGTCCCTCAACAGGCCACAAGTGAAGAGGGATTTCAGGGCTCCTCAAATAACATTCAAAGCCAACCTTGAACAACCAAGAAGGATGTGGAAAAATACAGCAAACAGAACTATGCCAGATTATTACAACAAGCTTTCAGAAATGAAAGACACTCAAAATAACTCTGAGAGTATGCAGCCATCCCTTGCAGTTTGTGATCCAGAACCTATGTGTGCCTATAAGCTCACATACGTTTCTTAAGCTTTCTAAATACAATTACTGCATACAGCTGCTTTAAGAACCACTATCTGTTCTGAAACTGGCTTCCCCTTCCTGGTAAGGTTTGATTCTCTTGTCACTATTCCCACCATGACACAATTCTGACAGCCAAGAAAATATTATAGGAAGCAAATGTATGTTACTGAGGTATGATAAGAAATATATTTGATCTTTGTCCCAATTGCTGGAACAGAGCTCTTAAATTTCCTTGTAAATTCCATTATGATAGGAGTGTCTTTTGTATTCATAAGGAGCCCCTTGTAATCACACTTGCATTTGTGTTAATGAGGTGACTTAGGGTAGGGTCCCTAGATACCCTCAGGATGGGACTGGTCACCAGACAGGCCACATGATTAGGGGGTTCGAATTTCAACCCCGACCATGACCTCCAAGAAGAAGAGGGGGAGAGGCCTGGAGATTAAGCTCTATAAAAACTCTTGAACAAAGAGATTAGATGAACTTGCAGGTGGAACTGATAAAAAAAACCCACATGCCAGGAAGGAGGTACACCCCAGCTTCATGGGAACAGAAGAGTTTCAGCCCTCAGAGCACTTCCAGACCTCGCCCTGTGTACCTCTTCATCCAGCTGTTCATTTGTATCCCTTATAATATTCCTTATGAAGTAGAAAATGTAAGTAATTGTTTCCCTGAGGCTTGTGAACCATTATAGCAAATCATCAAACCAAGGAGGGGGGTATGAGAACCCCTGATTTATAGCCAGTTGGTGACAAGTACAGGTGGCAACCTGGGATTTGTCATTGGCATCTAAAGTGAGAGGAGGATTCTTGTGGGACTGAGTCTTTAACCTGTGGGGTCTCAGCTAACTGTGAGTAGTAAATGTCAGCTTTAAATTGCAGGACATCCAGTTAGTAGCTAGAGAATTGGAGAGTTGATTGGTGAGAGGAAAAACCCCATACGTGTTAAAATTGTTGTAAGCAGAGAAGAAGAATTTTCTTTTAGTTACATTTCAATTGCAGATATTTAATGCTCTACCTTGCCCACATGAGCAAACTGGCACCAAAACACTGAGAGTGATCCTTTGACACAGCTTTTGCAAATGGCACATTGTTCCACATTGCTAATTAAGGCTCTGTTAGGGGCCTGACCTTCAATGATGAGGTGCTTATTAAGCTGCTTTGGTCTCGGCCTCTCACTGTGATAGAACTAGATAAAAACCTTACTTAAATGCTAATAAGAACTCATTTTAGTTAAGAACCTTGATATTACATAAGCACTGTGCAT
>NW_007730219.1:212816-223989 GCF_000696425.1 Galeopterus variegatus
TAAGTGTTATTAATAAATGCAGATTGGTGTTCTATTGCACAGAAAGGTGACTATGGTTAACAGTTAAGTTTTGTATATTGCATAATAACTAGAGGAGAGACTTTCGAATGTTTTCATCACAAAGAAATGCATGAGGTGACCAATATTTTAACTACCCTGATCTGATCATCATACAACATATAAATGTATCAAAATATTAGATTGTCCACCATAAGTATTACAATTACAATGTGTCAATTAAAATAAATAAATAAATAAATGCAGATCCGTGTTCTATTGCACAGAAAGGTGACTATGGTTAACAGTTAAGTTTTGTATATTGCATAATAACTAGAGGAGAGACTTTCGAATGTTTTCATCACAAAGAAATGCATGAGGTGACCAATATTTTAACTACCCTGATCTGATCATCATACAACATATAAATGTATCAAAATATTAGATTGTCCACCATAAGTATTACAATTACAATGTGTCAATTAAAATAAATAAATAAATAAATGCAGATCCATTAATATCTTTAACCATCTAATGCACAACTTGTTCATTTCTTTCTTTAGCAATGAAAGCAAAGGCGGAAAAAGAATGAGAAATTATTTTATTCATATATTAACAAAACCAAACTTACAGACTTCATAAAAGAGTACCTGTAGAAGACTCTGGAAGAACAGGCTCTACAATGCAGAAGTTGGGGTAATTGTGCAAAAGCTTTGTCCTGAATGATTATGTAAGATAAAGGCTTATTAGTGGAGACTGAGGATGTCATTGGTAGAATAGAGAGCAGAGGTGTCAAGGGTTTGACCTGCTATCTCCCTTTTGGAATCCTGCAGAACTCAATTAGAATTCAACTGCAGTTGTGAATGACATGCTTTATTAATGGGCTTCCAGTAAAGTTTGCTCTTGACAAGCCTAACACAATTTACTGAAAAGGAAGCCCTTACATGAAAAAAGGTTGTGTTTCAGAAAGGGCTGATTTAGGTTCTTACAAATCATTGCTGCTACCTCCCCTGGCCTGGAGAAGCATGTTATATAAATGGAAAATGTTTCAAAATAAAACTCTATAAAACAACTATAGTAAATGAATCACTAGAAACTTTATATGTATCAGCATAATTTTTTTGGAAGATAGTTAACAAAATTAACTTAACATTTATGCCAAGAAGTAATGAAATAAACAAGTTACATTAAATTTATAATGTGATTTTAATAGTCCATAAAAACTTAGCAAATACCTGCCTCATCAGCTTTAGCCCCCAAATAACAAGTCATTGCTTATGGTCATTAAAAGCACATCATGCAAAATCAGATTAACTTATTAACTGAAATTAAATTATAATCATTCATTTTGCTGATTTTTATCAATAAATTAAATATTGGAAGCCTCAGTCCTACTCAGTTGAATGCAATTTTAATTCAAAAGGGACACATGGCTAAGGATTAGCAGATCTAAATTGATAATTCTTGATTTAACAGAACTGTGAATTATTGTGATTTATCACCCTGAGAAGGCTTTTAATAATACAAAAGTTTTTATGTAAATAGGAAAGTCTTCCCACACTGAGTCATTTTCTTTTCCTGGAGTGAGTTAAGAGGGGAGAAAGAAAAGCAGATATTCTATCGTCATGTCATTGCCTGACAAGTTTTCCCAATATTGAGAAAATTAATCCTGTGAGGGTTCTGGCAGCCAGGTAATAGCAAGAACTAAGGACTCAAAGTCTGCCAACTGGTGCCTCTGTGTGGATGGGACTGCCAGTTACAATGCTCTTTCCATGTGACAGAGCACAACCAGGTTCCGCTGAGTTGTTCACGGATATCCCAGCACAGTTCTGCTAACGACAAGACCTCATTTTCTATTTTCAACCTCATGCAGCCATGGTCCATTGGCTGTTGGGCCATCTTTATTGTTCTTAAGAGTCGAGCTCTTAATCCCAGAGTCAATCTCTCAGCCGCGGAGGAGTCGAACAACATAACAAGGGAAACGAGCATTCTGTGCAGAGGCCAGTCAGATTGCACAGAACGGGCAGAACGCTTGTCTGCCTTGGCATTTCCTCTTGCTTCTGTGGGACTTTATTTCCTCATCCAGAAACAAATTATTATTATCGAGAGGAAAAACACTTTAAGCTGTGAGTTGCTGTTGAGGAGCAATGATACAGGAACAAAATGGTTCCATTTCTAAAATGTAGAGAAGCTTGAAGATGTTCAGAGATCAATGACTCTGCTGCTGCTCAATCGTTTCAGAATCTATACAGTTCCATAGCAAATATGAAACAGCTTAACAATATTTCTTTACCATCATAATGTGCTATTCTATTAACCAGCCTTATACACTTATCCCTTGGGAGTTCATCAAAATTATGTTGTTATTAAACTATTGCAATCACTTTATAAAATTTAGCGTAAAAGAACACTATTCTCAGCCAAAAGATGGAAACAACCCAAATGTCCACCAGTGGATGACTGGATAAACAAAACGTAATATCCCCGTACAATGGGACATTATTCCACCATATAAAAGAATGAGGTATCGATACATGCTACAACATGGAAGAGCCTCAAAAATATGCTAACTGAAAAAAGTTAGTCACAAAAGGTTGAAGTTGCATGATTATGTTTATATGGAAATCCTGAATAGGTAAATCCATAGAGACAGAAAGTATATGAGTGGTTTCCAGGGACGGGGGGGACGGGAAAATGGACAGCAACTGAGAAAAAGACAATGTCTCTTTTGCAGGTGGTAAAAATGCTTTGGAACTAGATAGAGGTGATTCTTGCAAAGCATTGTGTCACTGAATTGTACACTTTAAAATGTTTAATTTTATGTTATAAGAATTNTTTCTTGCACAGAAATAAAGAACCTAAACAAACAGTCTAAACACTGCGATGTCTAACTCATTAGCAACTGGCCACAAGTGGCTATTTCCTTCCCTCTCCCCCCTTCTCCCCCAGCCCGCTCTCTCTTTTGCATGTAGCTATTTAAATTGAAGCTTAAATTAATTTACATTAAAAAACATTAATAATTCAGTACACAGTCACACTAATCACATTTCAAGTGCTGAAAAGTGTATGTGGCTAATGGCTACCATATTAAACAGCAAAGATATAGAACGTCTCCATCATCACAGAAAATTCTGTTGGAGAATGCTGGACTGGAAGATACAGTTTTTGTGTGGTTTAACATGGTTTGCAAACTTAAATGCTTTCATAATTCTAGACAGGTAATATAAATGAGTGAAACAAACTTGGTATAAACAATAGAGGCAGCCCAGATCATGGCAAACTGGAGATCATATGGCCCAGCTCACGACTGAATTTTTTTAAACACCTTATGAAACCTACAAAACACACATGATAGCTGAATATGGCCTGCAGTCCATTAGCTATTGACCCTCAGCTTATATGAACTATTGTATAGCACATTAGGAATCAGGACTGCTGTGGATTGAATGTCCCCCTAAAACTCACTGAAGCTTGACCCCCATTGTAACAGTGCTAAGAGGGTGGGAAATCCTATTATGATATTTGAAAGGTGGGGCCTTTAAGTGGTTATTAGATTGTGAGGACTGTACCCTCACAAACGCATTAATCCATTCATGGAGTAATGGGCATGGTTCTGATGGCTTTATAACGAGGGCAAGTGAGAAAGTTAGCTGTCTGGCTCATGTCATCTCTCTCCATTTGACACCCTGCATTGCTATGGAGTGTCACCACTAAGAAGACGGCCCTCACCAGATAGATGTACCTCCTGGATCATAGACTTCCCAGCCTCCAAAACTGTGAGAATTAAATTTCATTTTTTCATAAATCACCCAATTTCAGGTATTCATTGTAAGCAATAGAAATGGACTAATACAAGGACCATCCCTGAAAATCTAGGAAGAATACTCAAATTGATATTAAAACTCTATAGGATGCTGATGAGCTACAGAGATACGTATTTATTATTCCTTGTGTATAGTAGGTTTACCATTAAATTCTCTGACTTGAATTGAATTTGTTAAATTGCAGCTACTAAATAATTCCATCTGGGATCAAGGTAAGAAAAAAAATTAGAAAATTCAACACGACACATTAAATAAAAAATTTAAAACTCCAAGATCAATAGATTGTTTGAGTTGAAAGTGTCCTAGGAAACTTTAAGTCCAATCCATTCATTTTATTTGTGGAAAGAACGAAAGCCAGAGAGGTTAAGTGGCTTGTCTAATATCAAACACATCTATTAGCAGAACCACTAGGGGCCTTCTATCTGCAAACATCTCTGAAATAATGAGAGGTTACTCATTTGATAATTGAGGACTAAGTCTTGAAGAAACAGGTCACTTGCTCATCCCTATCCCAACCCTAACATAGCAAATTTGTATTGAACTGGGCTTTCAATAGAAAGCATGTTCTTAAAAAAAAAAAAAAAAGTTTGGTTTCAAGTCCCTCAACAGGCCACAAGTGAAGAGGGATTTCAGGGCTCCTCAAATAACATTCAAAGCCAACCTTGAACAACCAAGAAGGATGTGGAAAAATACAGCAAACAGAACTATGCCAGATTATTACAACAAGCTTTCAGAAATGAAAGACACTCAAAATAACTCTGAGAGTATGCAGCCATCCCTTGCAGTTTGTGATCCAGAACCTATGTGTGCCTATAAGCTCACATACGTTTCTTAAGCTTTCTAAATACAATTACTGCATACAGCTGCTTTAAGAACCACTATCTGTTCTGAAACTGGCTTCCCCTTCCTGGTAAGGTTTGATTCTCTTGTCACTATTCCCACCATGACACAATTCTGACAGCCAAGAAAATATTATAGGAAGCAAATGTATGTTACTGAGGTATGATAAGAAATATATTTGATCTTTGTCCCAATTGCTGGAACAGAGCTCTTAAATTTCCTTGTAAATTCCATTATGATAGGAGTGTCTTTTGTATTCATAAGGAGCCCCTTGTAATCACACTTGCATTTGTGTTAATGAGGTGACTTAGGGTAGGGTCCCTAGATACCCTCAGGATGGGACTGGTCACCAGACAGGCCACATGATTAGGGGGTTCGAATTTCAACCCCGACCATGACCTCCAAGAAGAAGAGGGGGAGAGGCCTGGAGATTAAGCTCTATAAAAACTCTTGAACAAAGAGATTAGATGAACTTGCAGGTGGAACTGATAAAAAAAACCCACATGCCAGGAAGGAGGTACACCCCAGCTTCATGGGAACAGAAGAGTTTCAGCCCTCAGAGCACTTCCAGACCTCGCCCTGTGTACCTCTTCATCCAGCTGTTCATTTGTATCCCTTATAATATTCCTTATGAAGTAGAAAATGTAAGTAATTGTTTCCCTGAGGCTTGTGAACCATTATAGCAAATCATCAAACCAAGGAGGGGGGTATGAGAACCCCTGATTTATAGCCAGTTGGTGACAAGTACAGGTGGCAACCTGGGATTTGTCATTGGCATCTAAAGTGAGAGGAGGATTCTTGTGGGACTGAGTCTTTAACCTGTGGGGTCTCAGCTAACTGTGAGTAGTAAATGTCAGCTTTAAATTGCAGGACATCCAGTTAGTAGCTAGAGAATTGGAGAGTTGATTGGTGAGAGGAAAAACCCCATACGTGTTAAAATTGTTGTAAGCAGAGAAGAAGAATTTTCTTTTAGTTACATTTCAATTGCAGATATTTAATGCTCTACCTTGCCCACATGAGCAAACTGGCACCAAAACACTGAGAGTGATCCTTTGACACAGCTTTTGCAAATGGCACATTGTTCCACATTGCTAATTAAGGCTCTGTTAGGGGCCTGACCTTCAATGATGAGGTGCTTATTAAGCTGCTTTGGTCTCGGCCTCTCACTGTGATAGAACTAGATAAAAACCTTACTTAAATGCTAATAAGAACTCATTTTAGTTAAGAACCTTGATATTACATAAGCACTGTGCATTAGGGATTCTAACTTAATACATAATTAATATGTTGGGTTTGTTTTTGTTTTTGTTTTTCACATGTCCCCTTCTTCCCACAAACTACATTGAAACCATTCTTCTCTTCAATATCACTTTCTAAGTCTTAAACAGATGTGACTCATTTTATTATATACAGAAGGTTGTTTTGTTTTGTTGTTGTTTTGTTTTTTAACTATACAATTACACAGAGGCAAGTACGACTTGAGGATTTTGGGATCTAAGCTAAGCGATCGAACAATTGATTTATTTTTTAAATACTATGACTCTGAAAAAAGATCAGGATCAAATGGACAGATTTAATAAATTATATTGAAATTTGTCAAAAACAACAAATAAGAAAAAAAATTGCATATTGATAACAATTTATTATTAAAATCATTACGTTGTAGACATAGTGTCTCTTTTATTAAGTTTTGAGAACCACCTACATCAGAATCACCATAGGAATTTGTATTCTAAAAAAAAAACCTTACTGTATATAATAAACAAAACAACCTTACTGTATGTAATAAAATGAGTCACATCTGTTTAAAACTTAGAAAGTAAATCCACCTTGGATTTGCTGATGATCTCTCCTTGGAATGTGCATTTCAGTAAATTCTATAATATACTATAAGATTTTTGAAAATCACCATTTTCAAAATATAGACATAGAGCACTATTTTTCTACCTTACCGAGTAAATTTCATCTAACTTTGTAATAAAGATTTGCCCTTGGAGTAGAAGATTTGGTTTACTACAATAATAGTCAGAAACTGGTCTACCAGATTACCATGCACAAAATAATTCAATAAGTGTTATCAATAAATGCAGATCCGTGTTCTATTGCACAGAAAGGTGACTATGGTTAACAGTTAAGTTTTGTATATTGCATAATAACTAGAGGAGAGACTTTCGAATGTTTTCATCACAAAGAAATGCATGAGGTGACCAATATTTTAACTACCCTGATCTGATCATCATACAACATATAAATGTATCAAAATATTAGATTGTCCACCATAAGTATTACAATTACAATGTGTCAATTAAAATAAATAAATAAATAAATGCAGATCCATTAATATCTTTAACCATCTAATGCACAACTTGTTCATTTCTTTCTTTAGCAATGAAAGCAAAGGCGGAAAAAGAATGAGAAATTATTTTATTCATATATTAACAAAACCAAACTTACAGACTTCATAAAAGAGTACCTGTAGAAGACTCTGGAAGAACAGGCTCTACAATGCAGAAGTTGGGGTAATTGTGCAAAAGCTTTGTCCTGAATGATTATGTAAGATAAAGGCTTATTAGTGGAGACTGAGGATGTCATTGGTAGAATAGAGAGCAGAGGTGTCAAGGGTTTGACCTGCTATCTCCCTTTTGGAATCCTGCAGAACTCAATTAGAATTCAACTGCAGTTGTGAATGACATGCTTTATTAATGGGCTTCCAGTAAAGTTTGCTCTTGACAAGCCTAACACAATTTACTGAAAAGGAAGCCCTTACATGAAAAAAGGTTGTGTTTCAGAAAGGGCTGATTTAGGTTCTTACAAATCATTGCTGCTACCTCCCCTGGCCTGGAGAAGCATGTTATATAAATGGAAAATGTTTCAAAATAAAACTCTATAAAACAACTATAGTAAATGAATCACTAGAAACTTTATATGTATCAGCATAATTTTTTTGGAAGATAGTTAACAAAATTAACTTAACATTTATGCCAAGAAGTAATGAAATAAACAAGTTACATTAAATTTATAATGTGATTTTAATAGTCCATAAAAACTTAGCAAATACCTGCCTCATCAGCTTTAGCCCCCAAATAACAAGTCATTGCTTATGGTCATTAAAAGCACATCATGCAAAATCAGATTAACTTATTAACTGAAATTAAATTATAATCATTCATTTTGCTGATTTTTATCAATAAATTAAATATTGGAAGCCTCAGTCCTACTCAGTTGAATGCAATTTTAATTCAAAAGGGATACATGGCTAAGGATTAGCAGATCTAAATTGATAATTCTTGATTTAACAGAACTGTGAATTATTGTGATTTATCACCCTGAGAAGGCTTTTAATAATACAAAAGTTTTTATGTAAATAGGAAAGTCTTCCCACACTGAGTCATTTTCTTTTCCTGGAGTGAGTTAAGAGGGGAGAAAGAAAAGCAGATATTCTATCGTCATGTCATTGCCTGACAAGTTTTCCCAATATTGAGAAAATTAATCCTGTGAGGGTTCTGGCAGCCAGGTAATAGCAAGAACTAAGGACTCAAAGTCTGCCAACTGGTGCCTCTGTGTGGATGGGACTGCCAGTTAGACTGCTCTTTCCATGTGACAGAGCACAACCAGGTTCCGCTGAGTTGTTCACGGATATCCCAGCACAGTTCTGCTAACGACAAGACCTCATTTTCTATTTTCAACCTCATGCAGCCATGGTCCATTGGCTGTTGGGCCATCTTTATTGTTCTTAAGAGTCGAGCTCTTAATCCCAGAGTCAATCTCTCAGCCGCGGAGGAGTCGAACAACATAACAAGGGAAACGAGCACTCTGTGCAGAGGCCAGTCAGATTGCACAGAACGAGCAGAACGCTTGTCTGCCTTGGCATTTCCTCTTGCTTCTGTGGGACTTTATTTCCTCATCCAGAAACAAATTATTATTATCGAGAGGAAAAACACTTTAAGCTGTGAGTTGCTGTTGAGGAGCAATGATACAGGAACAAAATGGTTCCATTTCTAAAATGTAGAGAAGCTTGAAGATGTTCAGAGATCAATGACTCTGCTGCTGCTCAATCGTTTCAGAATCTATACAGTTTCATAGCAAATATGAAACAGCTTAACAATATTTCTTTACCATCATAATGTGCTATTCTATTAACCAGCCTTATACACTTATCCCTTGGGAGTTCATCAAAATTATGTTGTTATTAAACTATTGCAATCACTTTATAAAATTTAGCGTAAAAGAACACTATTCTCAGCCAAAAGATGGAAACAACCCAAATGTCCACCAGTGGATGACTGGATAAACAAAACGTAATATCCCCGTACAATGGGACATTATTCCACCATATAAAAGAATGAGGTATCGATACATGCTACAACATGGAAGAGCCTCAAAAATATGCTAACTGAAAAAAGTTAGTCACAAAAGGTTGAAGTTGCATGATTATGTTTATATGGAAATCCTGAATAGGTAAATCCATAGAGACAGAAAGTATATGAGTGGTTTCCAGGGACGGGGGGGACGGGAAAATGGACAGCAACTGAGAAAAAGACAATGTCTCTTTTGCAGGTGGTAAAAATGCTTTGGAACTAGATAGAGGTGATTCTTGCAAAGCATTGTGTCACTGAATTGTACACTTTAAAATGTTTAATTTTATGTTATAAGAATTTTACCTCAATAAAAAATTAGAATAAAATAGTTACTCCACTAAAATTTGATTAAACTTTCAATAAGATTTGAAAACTTTTTAAATAGCAATGGGAAAAAAAACAATAATTTGATATCTGATTTGTTACAGATTCTAAATGACCCAACATTAAATAATCATATAAATATATTTAATTAAGTAAAATGACACAGCTTTTCTATTTTGATATAATTGTTTTTCTACATCAATTCAACAGGTACCATGCTTTCTTTTTTTTTTCTTTTGTTTAAAAGATGACTGGTAAGGGGATCTTAACCCTTGACTTGGTGTTGTGAGCACCAGGCTCTCCCAAGTTAGCTAGCTGGCCATCCCTGTATAGGGATCCGAACCCTTGGCCTTGGTGTTATCAGCACCACACTCTCCCAAGTGAGCCACGGGCCAGCCCTACCATGCTTTCATTTTAAACACACACGTATGTGACTACTACTTCTTTCAAATTACATGTTTTACCTTATTTAGAGGACATTTATATCCCATATAGTATAGGAACAATCAGTCCCATAATTTTGCCACATGCAGATTTGGGTTGGTAAACCATCCAGTGCTGGATTTTTCTTTTCACATCACATACAGAAGCAATCTAGAAACATTCAATGATGGTGACATACCTTAACCTTCAGACCCTGTTCCCTTGCTCAAAACAAGACACATGGAAAACAACCACAGATATATCTTCCATATGATCCAGCAATCCCACTTCTGGGTATATACCCAGAAGAATGGAAATCATCATGTCAAAGGGATACCTGCACTCCCATGTTCATCACAGCTCTGCTTACAATAGCCAAGACATGGAACCAACCTCAATGTCCATCAATGGACAACTGGATAAGGAAACTGTGGTATATATACACTACGGAATACTACTCCACCATAAAAAAGAATGAAATACTCCCATTTGCAACAACATGGATGAGCCTGGAGAAAGTTATGTTGAGTGAAATAAGCAAAGCAAAGAGGGATAAATACCGTATGTGCTCACTCATATGTGGGAGCTAAGAGAGAAAGAAGGAAGGAAAGACCAAAGTGGTGCATTGGACTTGCAGAGGGAGAGAACATGACTTGGGATTCAAAGTGAGGTGTGGGAATGGGGGAGGGGGAGGGAGGATGGGGATAATTGGGGTATAATTGGGTGAGGGACATGGGGTACAAACACAATTTGTGGTAATGGGTATGCTGCCAGTATGAATCTGGCCTTCACATCTTGGGAACAAGGGGTGACAACGAGCTTTGTATTTCATGAATATTCATAACCAAATTTTTAAAAATAAATAAATAAATAAGTGTATAGTTAGGAAATAAATTAATTAATTGAATTGAATTGAATTGATATATTGACCATAAAAATAAACAAGAAATGTGGAAATCATATAGTTAGTAATGATTAATTCAATATAAAAAATAAATACCCAGTTATGTTCAAAGGTAAGAAAGGAAAGTCTCTAAATGACAGAAATAAAAACTGAACTAAGGGCTGGCCCAGTGGCGCACACGGTAGAGTGCGGTGCTTGGGAGCGCAGCGGCGCTCCCGCCGAGGGTTCGGATCCCATATAGAGACCGGTCCGCTCACTGGTTGAGCGTGGTGCGGGCACGACACCGCGGGTTGTGATCCCGTTACCGGTCATGAAAAAAGACAAAAAGGAAAAAAAAAAAAAACTGAACTAAAAACCAGATCAATGAGTGGCAGATGAAGCTGTATTAACTGATACATTCTTTAGGAGCTAGGGTTTTAGCACCCAATTAAGTACTGGTTTAAAAATTATACATGCATTCTTGGTGGAGAGCTAGACTTTGCCTTATGTGTGAACCTAAGAGC
>NW_007730219.1:224462-226915 GCF_000696425.1 Galeopterus variegatus
AAAAAAAAAAAAAACTGAACTAAAAACCAGATCAATGAGTGGCAGATGAAGCTGTATTAACTGATACATTCTTTAGGAGCTAGGGTTTTAGCACCCAATTAAGTACTGGTTTAAAAATTATACATGCATTCTTGGTGGAGAGCTAGACTTTGCCTTATGTGTGAACCTAAGAGCCAAAAAGGAATTATCCCTCCCCAAACTGGTAACTAAAACAATCTGTTCACTGGCTCAAAGTCTTGACCTGGAAGTAAGATTTTCCAAGCTTTTGATGAAAAGTCAATTTTGAAAATTCAAAATGCCAAACTTGGCTTTGTGTAGATGTGAAGCCCAAATTCTCACCATCTTTTTACTACCCACAAAGTATGAAAACCCAAGTGGAAAAATAAGTGGAAAACTATCTCCATAGTCCAGGCCACCAGCTGGATTCCCAAAGAAGAAAATTCTCACTGAAGATGAGCTCATAGACAAAATTAAAAAGAACAAGAAGAAACTCACTAGTACAAAAGACAGTCAAACAATGCAATAAATGAGAGAGTACACACCTAAAGGTGGTGAACATAGGACTATTTGAAAGGGTCTTTAAAGCAAATTCTTTAAAAATGATTAAGGAAGTAAAGAAACAAGTTTAAAAGATAAAGGCATGATATTATGAAAAAATAACAACCAGATGGGGGGGTAGAAGTTCTAAAAATTGAAGAGTCATTGAATGTTTGCCAAAGTTAATGCAATGGTTAAATAGTGGGCTAGACAGTTTCTAAGAGAGAATTAATGTTTGGAAAATAGAGCCAAAGTAATTACTCATAACGCAACCTGGAGAAATGAATGAGCAATATGGAGACAGTTGGGGATGTTCTAAGTCTAAATATTGCCGGAAATAGGGCACTCTAACCTTAAAGAATATTGTGATATCAGGAGACAGGCTGGCTGATAAATAATAACCTATTATTAATAATAACCAGGCTATCCAAATAGCCTGAGGAGAAAGCACTGCTAAATACAAGCTGGCCCCTGAGGGCTCCACTTCAAGTTGAACTTGATACCTCAACAACCTGCCCCAATGTCCAGGCTCCAGAAAACTCTCCCTGTTACTTCACATTTTCTCTTCTTGGCTGTGCTATTAGTTCCTATCTTGCTGCTTCTGCTTAATGTTCTAGATTTCAAATCGACAGACTTGAGTCACAACTGCACAGCAAACACTTAAACCTCCCCTTAAATTCACCTAGAAGTATAGACTTTCCCTAAATGTGTCCATAAACACTGGGTTTCAGGGCTGGATGCAATGGACTATGGGTTTGGCCTGTTGAAACAGTTCTTGGTTTCATCCAACATAAAGAGACTTTTAATGTCTTATTTATAATCTGAACCAGCTCTACAGTTTCTATCAATCTGTCTCACTTTTTACTCTCTTCAGTGAGACTCATATTTTCTGCCTAGGCTTATTTGTGTCTGAAAGAAATTCCATGCCCAACACCCCTATTTAAAAAGTCTCTGGTTTTTTGGCCACACTGGCACAATATAAAATTACCCAAAACTTGGAGTCAGATAGTCACATAGGCAGGACTGAGCCACATGTTAGAAGGGTAAATCAAAGGAAACCAAGAAGCAGCGTCTGGTATCTGTGCTCCCCAGGAGGAGGCAGGGAGTCTATGAAGGTGCTGAGATACAGGATTACCAGCATTAGGACCAAGAGTACTGACTTGCTCTGCTTTGGAGACACTCAGAAGATGTCAGACTGGCACCAGGGTAATAGAGCCAACAACATCCATTGCCTTAGGGCAGGTGGCAGAGATAAAACAAGAGTCAAAAGACAGCCAGCAGGCATGCCACTGGATTGCGCTTCCCTAGCAATGACAAATACCATTAATGCATCACAACAATTTCACATGATCCCAATATATATAATTCAGGGAGGATGAGGAATGGTAGGGAAGTTAGATGTTTCTGGATATTGTCCACAACGGGCTATTTGTGAAAGAACTTGAGCTCACAGTCCAGTGCTCCAGATAGCTGCTGTCCATCAAGCAATGCAAGTGCACTAAACCATACTGAATTGCCAACCAGGACCTAGCTTCTAATCCGGTAAAGTAGAAAAGTACAACTAGCAAGTAACCATGACTTTAGATAGAATACCACTGCAAAAATCAAAGGAAAGAAAATGTACAGTTAATTGGAAAAGCGAATTATAAAAAGTGAAAACATCCCTTATACTTCTGTTGTGTTTTTGAGTTTTCAAAATGATTTCCCATGCACTGCTTCAATTGATCCTCTCAACAACTTTGTGAGGTAGGTACAGGAGTATTATCTCACTTTGTTGATAAGCAAACCAAGGGTCGAAAAGTTTCAATGACAGGGCAAAACTTCGTGGATTTAGCAATTGGCTAGAAGAAAGTTCAGCTTTAAGAATGACATTCTGGGCCGGCCCGTGGCACACTCAGGAGAGTGCGGCGCTCCCG
>NW_007730219.1:227485-228519 GCF_000696425.1 Galeopterus variegatus
AGCTTTAAGAATGACATTCTGGGCCGGCCCGTGGCACACTCAGGAGAGTGCGGCGCTCCCGTGGCGTGTTCGGATCCTATATAAGGATGGCCGGTGCACTCACTGGCTGAGCGCGGTGTGGGCGACACCAAGCCAAGGGTCACAATTTCCTTACTGGTCACGAAAAAGAAAAAAAAAAAAAGAATGACGTTCTGTCTACATAAGATGTTCTGTCCAGCTTATTAGAAAAAAGAGGGGAGAGGAAGGAAACATAACTGAAATGTAGTATTTCCCACTTCAATCACGTTTCTGCACAAATGTCACCAAGTAAGAAAAGCTGTGGCTTAACGTAGCAGACTGATGTTTCTCACCCTCTGTCCCTCTCCCCTGCCTTCTTTTTCTTCCGGCAACTACCACCTTCTGAAATTTTGTTGTTAATGTGTCTTCTTTTTCCCTTAGTGGAATGTAAGCTCCGTGGGAGTAGGGATTTTTTTCTACTTTGTTCACTGATATATCTCTAGTACCTAGAACAATGCTTCAGGAGATGGATAAATATGTGTTGAATGGACGAGTGAGTGACTTGAGATGCTTCTATGTGCCAGCTCTTTCTTAAACAGTTTATGGGTTATCCCATCAAAAGGAACCAGATCTTGGGGCCGGCCCGGTGGCGCACTGCTACAGTGCACCGCTTGGGAGCATGGTGGCGCTCCCNAAAAAAAAACCTTATTTCAATAGACTGTGAGATTATCTCTGGCTACTAAAAGTAGGGACACTAACTACTGAGAATTAATGGTTGAACTTTTGTTCCATAGATTAGAAATGTAAAAGGCACCCTGATGTAACACAACAAGCATGGATTTCAACTCAGAGGACCTGTGTGGTCCTGAAATCCACTTACTAATAAATGCATGAGCTGAGCAACTTTCTGTAAAACGGCAGTAAAGGGGTGCTGTAAAGGCTAAATGAGATATCTCCTGTGAAGGCGCTTTGAAAACCAGAAAGGATTACACCAATAAAATTTGTGTGTATTCATTTAGAATCAAAGCAGAGTAAGT
>NW_007730219.1:230507-232041 GCF_000696425.1 Galeopterus variegatus
TTCTTAAGCATTTGCTTTCTTTGGAAAATTGATAATTGTAAATTCATTCTTTCCTGCTTTGAGATGTAAACCTTCTCTCAAGGACCTGGGAGCCATCCCTTTGAAATGTAATTATTAAGAAAGATGGGACCCTACCTTCTCCCAGCTTCTGGAGAAGTGTAGGAGCCTAACTTCCGTAAGTGCCAACTAGCAAACACGGATGGCCTAATCACAATGTCCACCCTCCTCCCGGAGGTTCTCCGGTACCTGTCCACTAGTTCACGCCAACGCTTAAAGCTCTCCCGCCTTTTGTTTCAGCAGAGTTGAAATCTCTCTTCCCTACGGTGTTAGTCTTGACCCCTATCTCCACAGTCTTGAATAAAGTCTTCCTTGTCTATTTAACTCAGTCTGGTGCAGTTTTTCTTTGACAATTCAGATAGAGAAATTGAGGTTTCTTAAACTTGGTTCCTTAACTTGCCTGATAGCACCAGCTTAGCTGTGGGCTAGAACCCATTCCTTATGACATCAGGGCAAAGGGGGATGCGGCTCAGGGATCCTTCACAAAAGAAAGATGAAAATCTAGGAAATGCTGAACGGACAGCTCTGACTCTTTCTTTCCTGATTCCCCTGGGGACCGAAAAATCAAGAGCTCTGGTGACTCGTGACTTAAACATGCTTTGCTGCATGGCCAATAANCTCTCTCTCTCTCTCTCTCTCTCTCTCTCTCTCTCTCTCTCTCTTTCTCTCTCTCTCTGTCCCCCCTACCCCATACACACACACACACACAGAGTTTAGTTCCCACAGCCACTGTGAGGGGAAGAACTGACTCCTCCCACCTTTAATGTCCACCCACACTGCCACCACACACCTGAAACCTTCCGACCATCTAACTCGAGTATCTGAATTCTTAGTTAATGAACTCTTGTCCTCAGCCTCAAACATGAAGAATAGGATATTTTGTACATAGGATGAGTTTGAATAAAACTTTGAGAACATTGGACTTCCCAAATGCCCAAGCCTCTATTCAGACACCCCGCGGCTGTGCACACAGGCCCCTACAGAGAGTCTGAGCCCACCCACCCCTGCCCCACCCCAGCTGCCCAGGTGATTCTGCATTCTCAAACAGCACAAATTTCAGAGTATTTCTCTTAGTGAATCCGGAATCTTTCCCATTTATTTTTTCCAAGCTATGGTTTCTCCTCTAAAATATATATGTTTAAATTTTTTTAAATGAAATTTGGTCTTCTCAGTCCATTTTAGTCTAGTTTTTATGCAGAAAAGTTTCAGCCTGAAATGACTGCAAAATCTGTGCCTCATGAAAATAACCAGCCATGCAAAACTTTGCATGGTTCCAGAGTGCCATCTAGAGTCTAAAAGTTGAATGACAGCCTCCAAATCTGCCTGGCTTTTTGTGCTACAGACACTGTTGGTTCTCATCTCAGAGTGGTCGGTCATCCATACACATGGTAAACTAAGGAGAATGGGAAGCCCTTGAAGAGTTTAGGATAGAAGAATAAAATAATTTAACTGCATATTAAAAGGATTTCTCTAGATA
>NW_007730219.1:232951-245815 GCF_000696425.1 Galeopterus variegatus
AAGAGTTTAGGATAGAAGAATAAAATAATTTAACTGCATATTAAAAGGATTTCTCTAGATATTGTGCAGAAAATAGCCCTAACAGGACAAGATGGAAGCTGGAGAGCAATTGAGAACGATTCAAGCAAGAGCTGATGGTAGGTTACAGTAGGGTAGCAGTGGTGAGATTCTCTATGTATTTTGAAAAAGAGTTGACAAGATTTGCTGAAGGGCTTAATGTTAAGAATCAGAGGAGTCAAAGACATCTCCCAGGATTTTAACCTGAACAACTAAAAAAAAAAAAAAATTGTGTTGTCATTTACTGAGTTGAGACAGGCTGGGTGAATCTCAGGCTAAAGTAATCCTATGATTCTGTATAAATAAAATCCTGTTTCCATGGGTTTGGACTGTACCACTAACTCAAGGCACTTCTCACTAAAATAAGGGCTGATGGCTGAGACTGTGCAGATGGACCTGTGGAGACCCATCAGTCCCATCGGATGCAATCGAGAGCTTAGAAGATTTTCCTCAGCAACCATAGCATGCTGCTCAGAAAAACATACATGAGTCCCTCTGCAAAGATGTGCCCAGAAAAATCCGCCCAAGCCATAGCTCAATAGGTTAGGCTCAGTTCCTCAGACTGTAAAGAATTAAAAGAAAAGAAAAAAAAAAACAGGCAAATCCCAATAATCTAACTTTCCACAGCTACTGAAAAAACCACAGCCAGTAGCCATGAAGGTGGTTGGTAGCCTCCTGGTTAATGGGCCAGTTTTTGTCAGATTCTTATCCAGGACACTCTCTGCAGTCCTTCATACTCCAGATAATTTCAGGGCCAGTAGGAGTCCCCTCCTCTCCCTCTGACCTGTGGTTGTGAACTGCATGCAGCAGAGGTAGTTCTAGCAATGACAGGCCAGACTAAACGTTACCCTCCTTCTAAGGTTTATCGTTATGTTTAAACCTCAGCCACCCCTAGTTCCACAGAAACACCCAGAAGTGGGTCAGTTGTGTTTCTCTCAGAAGCAACTCCCTGAATAGCTCACTCACTCCTGCATGTTCCAGGGGGACTAGAGCACACGCTCTACCTGCAGGAGGGTAAGTTTGGATGCTCATTTCCTGTGACCTATTCTGTGCCTGTCACTGTGCTAAATTCTCTAGTTAAATGGTGACCAAGACAGTTCCTCTCCCAAGGAATCTGAGGGAAGAGAAAGCCAAGATGAGAGAAAAACAGACTTTAAAACTGTTTGATAAGATTTTACTTGGGAGATTAAATGAAATATGGGCTTCATACCCTGCTTAGCACATAAGCATTCATTGAATATTAGTTTCATCCAAAATCTCAATTCAACATATTTTAGCAAAATTTAAGATGGGAAGAAAAAAGGGGGACTCCCTCCATCCCCATTTTTCTCCGTGGTGACACATTCTCCCAGTAGCCCAGGGATTTGAATCCTCCTTTCCTGCGTCTCTGACATCTCATCAGCGGCCTGGTCCTTTCATTCTGCTTCTGTAATGGCTCTTGCACCTTTTCCCACCTGTCTTTGATGACTCCTGTCACATTCAGTGGCTCCCCATTACCCTCTAAGTTATAAAATCCTCGCCCTAACATTCCAGGTTACAGTAGGGCTGAAACCTTTTCAGTTGTATTGGCCTCAACTTCCCTAACCATCCTCTACATCAGTCAAACTGGACGCTCACTGATCCCAAAGTCACCTCCTGCTTTACTCTCACTTTGCCATGGCCAGGAATCCTTTTCCTGCCTTCTCAACCAGCAGAGGTTCTATCCATTTTTAAAGACTGATCTCCTCCATGAGAATTTTTCTCATGTCCCAAATCAAATGTGATATTTTTCTCCTTGGAACCTGCCTAAAATTTTCTTGATGTGCCTATTTTATTTCATGTCTTACAGTTAGTTTTTGGTTTTCAACTCCTTTCCACCAGCCTGTAAGTTTCTCAAGGGTACATACTTTGTCTCATTTATTAGAGTGGGTAGAGCAGTGATTAACGGCATGGTCTCCCGATCCAAATTGTCTCAGTTTACATTTTGGCTCTGCCACTTGCAAGCTGAGTGACATTTGGCAAGTCACTTAACTTCCTTGTACCTAATTTCTTCATCTGTAGATTTTCTATATTTAAAAGTGTTATTGCATGTAAATCAAGGTCAGTGCCTAGTACATTAAAATGGGCTTGTATTTGACAGTGTCTTGAGCATAGAGGGTGGTTCATTTATTTACTTATCCATTCAAACACTTATTGAGCAACTGCTATGTGCCGGCATATTGGCCAGGGACCAGAATTGAGAGATGACAACGACACAGTCCCTGTTCTCAATAAACACAAAAATCTAATGAATCAATAATACCTAATTAAAAAGATGAAAATGTAAAGCATGAAGTACACTGTAAATATGCACAAAATGCCACTGGAGCAGAAAAAGGAGTGACTAACTCCTGGGAAGTGAAAGAAACAGTTGAGCTGCTCAACATAAACAAGGGTATTTCAAAAAGTTCATGGAAAATTTGAATTAAAAGATAATATAAATCTTTCCATGAGCTTTTTGTTATTTGTTAACCTTGTATTTGTTAACTTTGAACTATTTGGCTTTTGTTATCTTGAAAATACTCAAATTGAGAGGGGGCAGGAAATTTGGATGGTCCCCACAGTGAAAATGCTGGTGGAAAAAAAGCTGAGTTTCTCTCTTCCGAAGTGCTAGGAGTAAGGCTGTTGTTCCCAGATGCAGAGTCAGGAGGGGCCATCGTCTCCTACAGCGGAAGCAGCCTCACCAGGAGGAGACTGCAGGAAGGTGGCAGTTCACAAGCGTATGGACAGCATCTCCTGTCGGGCACCCAGAAATGCACCCCCACTCAATCGCCTGACATTTCATGCAGAGCAATTAAGTCTGGCCCCAGGTAATATGCAAATACCTCTGAAGAGGGAGTAGATTATTACACTTACATTCTTCGTTTACATTTACATTTTAGCATGAAGGAATTGTTAGAGTATTTCCTGAAAACAAGTTCTGAAACAGAAAAGAAGAAAAAATGCATGACTTCCAAGGGTACCATGGTGAAGAAAAGAAGCATTTTCTTGAAGTTTACCAGAAAACTGACTCTAAGACTCTGAGATTTGTGTGCAGATTTATGAGGGATTGCTTTAGAGATCGAGAGCCCCAAGGGTGAGAGAAACAATAATGGACAGAGATAGTGCCCAACTGAAACTCTGCTGCAACAGAGGCATCCACAGATCCTACAGGAAGCTCTAGAACTGGGATAGCACTTCAGAATTGTCCGAGTAGAGGCAAAAGGGCCAGTGCCTCTGCTGTGTCCCCTGCAGGCAGCACTGGAGTTAGCAGAACACAGAAAACAGAAATCATGTCTGTAGCTTAACACAAACCTCCCTATTCTATCACTTAGCCCATTTCTAGCTACTTATTTTTCTACTCATTGGAAGTCCTCCAAATATTGTGTCTGTCCATAATTTCTCCTAGCTCCTGAATATTCAAGCCTCTCCTCAAGAAAATGAGAAATGTTATTTACTATCTTAGAAGTCACCCTACTATCTCAGTTTCTCCAATGAGCTCAGGAGATCTCCTCAGGAAATCAAAGAGAAAATGACTCCAAGATTAAAATAAGCATGAGGTTTTTCGGCTCTTCTACTCAGAAGTACCATTCTGAGGACTGACCCTCAACATGCCAGGAAACAGCTGGTGCTCAAAATGCCTTCTTGTGCATCACCAACACATGCCTTCGGGTTATTATTTCTAATCCTATAGGCCCCTGGATGCAGTTAAGGGACTTCATGGACCAGGAATTTCCATTTTACATTTTGCAGTTCTCTGATGCCAGAAAATGTGTCCAGTCCATGGGCCAAGTCCATTCGGGCTTGGAAGAAGCTGACATCCAGAGCCCTCTTCATGGACAAACAATGCCTGCATCCATTTATTTACCAAACAAATACTTCCTTGGTGCCTACTAAGTGCCAGGGAATGTGCTTGGCACTGAAGATAAAGAGGTAAGCAAGACACTACCTGCTTTCTAGGGCTTCAAAACATTCTCATAGAAAAGGAGTGGATGGAACTCAATGCTATCCAGCAGGGCATTACCGACTTGCTGGACGGGAAACCATTCACCAGGCCAAGACAATCTGTACTTCCAACAACTCACTGAACTCTGCCAAATTATGCTATCATCCTCCTGCCAAAATCTCAGCAGGAAAAATGATCACCAGGCAGTGATGTGATTCCTCTAAAATAGGGCAATATTTAAACTCCTCGATATTAACAGGGAATTCTTTGTTGAGTACTACAATTGGCTCCATGATGGTGGGTTTCCATTCTCCAAACTATAAATTGAAGCTTCATGCCAGGCCTTTTTTTTCCCAGGCCAGACCAAGCCATTGAATCCTGCTCCAGTTTAAGCAAGAGCACTGAGATTTGGCAACATCTGACCAATAATACTGCCGTGTCTCAAACTCTGGCTCCCCAGGAGAAGGAATTAGAATGTAGAGCTGCCTGTTCACCTTCCCTAATTTTCCATCAATAATTAATCTGTAGCTCCAAACAATGTAACTAAATGTAGGCCACAGAAAAGGTAATTTTGTACTATTCGAATCACCAAAATTGGACATTGAAATTGTTAAAATCCCTCATTCTCTGTGAAAGAAAAAATTTTAAATTTCCTTTTATTTCCACATGTGTCATTAAAGAAATGATTGAGTAGCTTTTATAAGTTAAGCCTATTGATGACTGAATTCTGAAAGTATTTGTCGGGGGCTACTCTGTGTGGTGCAACGTGCTAGGCTCACAGTGGGAAATGAGACCAGCTGGTTCAGATGGAGCCAGATGATGGACGGCCTAGGAAGCCAGCGTCAATGATTTGTACCTGATTCTCCAGGAGGAGAAGAGTTAATGAGGCTTTCTGAGCAAGCAAGAGGCTCAATGAAAGTAAAACTCTGGAAAGTGCAAATAATAGAGAGGGCACAGGGTGAACTAAAGTGCAGTCTGGACAGAGTCTAGATTGTGACTTATTTCCAGTGGACAAAGACAGTGGCATGTCAACAGGGATAGAAAGCAAAGTCAAAATAAAAGAAGACATTCAAAGAAAGAAATCCAACACATTTGGTTTCTGATATTTTCTCCTAAAACTTTCTTAAGTTCCAGTTCTTGCTCTAACACTTACTAGCTGAGTGACCTTAAGGAAGTTAATTATCTTCTCTAGGCCTCAGTTTCTTTATCTATAGAATGGGAATGCTAATAGTACCCACTGTATAGAGCTATTATGGTATTAAATGAAATAATATATTGAGAGAGAGAGAGGAAACAGCAGAATGCCTGCTGTATAGCAAGTGCTCAGTAAAATACAGTTAATATTATTATTACATTACAATACAAATGAGGTAAACCTAATTTTTTCCCCTTTAGATAATATCCATCCTTTTGTACTCAACACATTTTTTAAAGTTCCAGGTGGGCAGAGTTTCCAAATAAATATATTTCTATGTATAGAATATCTCTGGAAGATGCATAAGAAATGGTAACAGTGATTATCTTGTGGTGGGTAGGGAGTGATTCAGGGGACCAGAGGACTGGGGGACAGAGATGAGAAAGAGACATAGTTTTTGCTATACATTATTTAGCACTGGTGCAATATTTTCCATGTGCCTGTATTACTTATTTAAGAAAATATTTAAAAAGGAGTAATCTATGACCACACAGTAAAGAAATTAATATATGATATCTAGATGCTTACATGGACATAACCATAAAAAATAACAATAACAATGTGCACTGAGCACTTAACATGTGCTTGGCACTGTTTTAATATCTTCCACATGAAATCACTTGATCATTCACTCAGTACCATATGAGGTTAATATGATTCATGTCATAATAACGATCAAGTACAGATGATGTATTAGTAGGATCCCCAAGTTACAGGTAAGGCACAAGGTTTATTAACATGCTAAATTTACTTGCTCGTTAGTAGCAGAACCATGACTGGAACCCAGGCAGTTTGGCTCTGCAAAGGTACACATTTGTGTTTATATCACCTGCAGAGACTTTTTTTTTTTTTTTTTTTTTTTTTGAGTATCTGTATGGGATAAGGAGACAAGTACACTGAGATCTTGCATTAGATCCTGAAACAGAAAAAGGGTAGTCATGGAGAACTGAAGAAATTTAAATAAAGTCCGTACTTAGTGATAAGATTGTATCCATGTCAATCCCTTAGTTTTAATAAATGTAACATGTTTATATAAGATGTTCATATTAGGAGAAGTGAGGTAGACAGTATGGGGGAAATCTCCTTACTATCTTATCAACTTTTCTGTAAATTCAAAATTATTTTGAAATAAGTTGGGTTTTTTTAAAGACTGTATGATCACAGGTGCCAAGCATGAGTACAGTTCCAGAAAGATGCTTTGGTGAGAAGAAATGCCTGCTGGTTTTCAAATTCCGGTCTTTTCCCATGCTTGACCAGCCCAGTGACTTGCCACATCTGAACAACCTATTGATATTTCTGATATTTCAGAGGTATCCACAGATTGAAATCATTTTGCAGGAGAAAGAATAAAAATCTAAGTCATCTTATTAAAAAATTATAATAGATAGCTCTGTTGCCAGAATATGCTAGAACTACTGATCCTCCTCTTATCCAAATTAAATGTTAGAATCCAAGAGAGTAAACAGTAAGTATTTTTCTTGTTCTTCCTCGATGTTGCGATTCCTTTTTAGATGTGTCTACTCTGCACCTGCCAAATGAATTATTGAATATATGAGGGTGAAGCTAAGCCAGAGCTACTGATCGGTGAAATTGGGTGCAACTGGGTGGAAGAGCTGCACTGCTGAGAACTCCAGCAAACGGCAACATCTTTCCAAGCCTGCAGGATTCTGCTGCAGAAACATTACATTACTTGGATGCCTGAATGCATAAGGCTCTGGGGAAAGGTTATTTTAGGAGCCTCATGGAACTTCTATACGATGCTGAGTCTGTTACTCTCCAGTGAAATAAGACTAGAGTTTGAAAAAAGAGTGGTCTAACTGTGGTACTTGACTTTGTCAAGATGTTCTTCCATCAAAACCCACTTTCTAGAAGATAAAACCTTGAAGTACTTTGTTATTTGCCTTTTGAGAACTAGCTAATTTCACAATCTTATATTTGAGCAACATAGTAAGCAGACTCTAGAGGCAAAGCAAATGTCACAGATGTGTGCATAACTCGGAAGTGGCAAATTACTCTGTAACATTCAGCAGGGATTGACGAAGTAGTTAATGCCTAGGGTCTTTCCTCAGCGTCGTATGGCCTGAAGGGCACTCTATGGATTGTAACCCTCCAGGAAAAAAATTTTGATCCACAACTGTTCATTTTGCTTTCAAATCAAGACAAAGGCAGACGTGGTTCAGAGTTTCAGGATACCCATGAGATCTTCTACAGCAAAGTACAAGTTTTTATTTTTATGTGAAGCTAAAGGCTACTTGCTTGTAACCTCAGTTAGTTATAAAAAGGTCGTCAATTAGGCTCCCTGGAAGCAGGTTCTGAGATGAGAACTCACATGAAAATGATTCATTTAGGAAGTGCTTCCAAGAGTAAACAATAGGGAATGGGAGAAGCAGGACAGGAAAGAAGAAAAAATAAAAAACAAGCAAAGATGGAATTTTGGACAGTTCCACAGAGAGTAACTTCAGCCTGATCCTGCAGGAGAACTCAAGGGTGTAAGCTAGACAATATTCATCCTTGATGAATATTCAGCCTTGAATAGTCATCCTAGATAATATCCAACCTTGCCCTGATTCGCGGCAAGGCTGATGGGCTTTTGTACTGAGGGCACTCTGGTGCATGTGAATTCCCAGGCATTTCCACATAAGCAGTCAGGGCAGGCCTCCAAAGAGGGTCACAGTTGTGGGCCAATAGAAGGAAAAGCACACAGAAGCCAGGGAAGGGATTACAGAAAGAAAAAGAATGCAAGATATTCTAGGCAGAGGTGGCAGAGCACCACGATGCCTGTTACCATTACTAAATTTGATATTCCTAAGCCACATATTTAAAAAGTTTGCTGAAAAACATAATTCAGTATAGCAAGGCGCTTACTAAGCACCTGAGTGTGAATTCCCAAGTTTCTAACCAGAACCTTACGACCGTGTGCTGTTTTTCATTGTTTTCAGTTGTCGCTACTTTCATTTTAAATTATAAATTACTATTAGTGTTGTATCATCATTATTAATTCTGTTTGCGGTGGGTTGTTTGGTTGACCCTATGGCATATAGTAAAGGATATTTACATCAACAGTATTTTTGGCCTATAATTTCCAATATCTAAACTTTTATAAATTATCTATACATCAGGAAATATATAAATTATCATATGCCTATTTCTGTAGCACCACAAGTATCTAGATTGCATTTCTATAAAATAAGTCTATTACACAAAGAGCTATGGTTAAAGAACACTATTTAAAAATCCCTAACATTGTAATTCAATTAAATGCTTTACCAAATAAGACGTTTCCAGCATAATTTTCCACTTGCATTCCCACCATTAGTCTAAATTTACCAGTTGCACCTGCTGTCTCATTTGCTGTTGGCATTTCTTTTAAATTGGAACTATTTCTCCCTTTCACTTATTCCCCTGGATTTTTTTTTAAGTGGAACAAGAAGTGAAAGATACATTCAACCTATTGCTACTCAAATTTAAAAATCAAATGTTTGTTTGTTGTTGTTTTTTGTTTGTTTGTTTTTTCCTAATGTCTTTCACTGAGGAAATGTAAGTCAGAATTTGAAAGTTTCTGATGTGTTCCAAGTCATGGTCATTTATTCAAGCAACTTTTGCTCATCTGCTACCTACACAGAGTTTCTTGACCTCCAAGCCAACCCTGGAGTCCCAACCCGACTTATTATGCGGCCACAACCTCTACATTCATCCCACCCTCCATGACTCATGCACTTGGAAGAGTTGGTTTTAAATTTAAGGCCTGGATTCCTGGAGACCCTTGGTATGCCCACCTCCTTGCATTATGAAGTCTTAGCAATGGCTTATTAAATGACCAGAACCAACATGAAATAAATGTTTTGCATTCCAGCATTTCTTTGTTCAAATCCCACATCTGCCAATAACTTGACATGTAACTCCTCTAATCATTAATTTCTTCACCTACAAAATGGGATTAAAATGACCTATTTCACAAGATTGTGGTTAGAATTAAAAATAGTAAGTGGAGGTTGCCTTATAAATGTCCAGTACGTAGCAGACACTCAGTAGAGCGAGGTTAATAGCAGAGATTCAGATGTTGGCGAGCTACAGAATAGTCGGAGGCTGCTGGGATTCTTCCTTCCACGCATATTTTGGGTACCTCTGACCAGAAGCCACCGTGGTGGAAATGCTGGTGGTAGCTCCCAGCACACCCATTCCCACTTTGCTTCAACTTATTTGTTATATCTTAATAGGAATCAACTACCCACAGGTGAATCTGCTCTGTGGTCAGGAGCAGCACCCATTTCAACCTTACACACGGGTTCTGTCTGACCCAAGTAAAACACAGCAAACAATGGAGGATCCTGTTATAAATAAATCAATGACTACAACCAGAACCATGTCATGCCCACGTTTCTATTTTACTCCCAGCACTTCGCAACTTGCCCCTGTAATTAGTACTCAGAAATCTTTCTTAGTGAACAGCAGAGAAGCCCCATACCATGCTGGGAGGAAACAGATTACTACAACGAGAAAGATCCTGGGCATTGGAATCAAACAGACTTTCATACCATCGTGACGTACTAACTCTTCCCTAGGCCAGAGTTATTGACCTGTTCTACACCAGGATACCATCCTAGCCTGTTATTTATATAGAAATGCCAATTACTCACCCTGTCTTACCCCCCATGTCCTCATCTGTGAAGATACCTGCCCTTCAGGCTTGTCGTCAGGGTTAAATGAGATCATGTACAAGAAGCACTCAATATACTACTGCCCTAGATTGATAACTATTATTTTTTGTCTTTATTCACAGTTACAACTCTATCTTCTCTCATATTCCTGAACATTCATTTTGCTCTTCTTTCTGAGTTTTTTTCATTAAAAGAGTGAGTACACTGCCTCACAAGTCTGTGAGGCAGAACCTTTGCTACTGCAGTTCTCCTGGCAGAATCTCAGCAACACTGACTCCCCACAGGGCTTGAAATCAGGAACACTGACATTACAAGCATTCTCCTATGACATGCCACAGCCAGGAAAAAATGCCAGCCCCTCTCCTGGATCACCTAGAGGTCAGTATTCCACTAGCTCCATCCAACATTCACCACTATGTTTATTTAATTGAAAACATTAACATAGGAATTAAATATGTACTGTCATTTATTTGCTTCAATGATTTATGAAGGCTATCCATTTTCCTTGGCTCTCATATCCAGAGTCAAAGAATATTTTGTTTCTTATCTCAGGATAAGGCTAATTTCTCTAAAAATCAGGAGCATCTAGATGATGGCCGTATATATATTTAAAAAGCTAATATAACTTCCATATTCATTTTACACTAGATAACTAAAGACAGGTATTTCCCAAAGTGTTTTTCCAAGCTTGAGATGGCCCCTTAACAGTGACTGGACTTTAGCTATGTCAAGAAATGAATTGAATATGCTGAACTCACATTGGCTAACTAATAACAAATAATATTAATACTGAACAACATTTATGCAGTATTTAGTATATACAAAGTTTTAATTATGTGAGGGTACTTTTCAAAGTTTGTGGACAAATAGAATTTAAAGATAATATAAATCTTCCCATGAACTTTTTGCAGTACCCTCAAATTTATATTTATTGATTAAATCCTCACAACAATCCTAGGTTTTAGGTACTATTGTCATCTCCATTTTACTGATGAAGAAACTGAAGCAAAGACAGGTTAAGCAGCTCACCCAAGGACACACAGCTGCAATTTGCACCTCATCCTCTACTACATTACGCAGCCTCTGAAAGATCACAGACAAAAACGTGAAAATAATTCTTCTAAGCTGTGCCCACATGACACTGAAAAGCTGAAATACAACGCCATTGACTCCTCCAGTCCTCAGTCAAGGGATGTTCGCTGAGCAGATCCACTCTGCCAGGTGCTGGTTGTTTACCATTATTTATGGGTAATTTTGCATTAAATCCTGACCATGATCAGTGAGTAAACAGAGTGCCGTGTAGGCCTGCACAATGGAACACCTGTGCCAGTGCATCCCTCCATGAGCTCCCTTGGCAGTTAGTTTCATGTAATGCTGCTTTTCCTAAAATAAGCTGAGACACCACCACATCCCCACCCCTGGCCCCCACCAACCTGCCTAGCATTCCTGAGAGGATATGAGCTCTGGCTCAGGCATGCCTGTCCAATCCCCTGACTTGTTGCAAGATTATTGGAATACTAAAACTAACATAGAATACAAGGTAAATTGGCAACTGACATTAGTGACAGGAAGCCAGACATCTTATGCCATCAAAAGCTAAACATTTCTTCAATTATAGCCAGTCTGCTAAGCTACGATCAGGAGCATTATTATGAGGCCTGGAGATTCATTTCTTCCTGACCAAAGATTACTCCATTCACATGCACAGAAAATTAGATCCACACACTTGATTCTCTTTCCCCCCTGAATACTGCATTAAACACTACCACCTTCTGCATCTTTGAAAATCTCTGTTTTTGGAAGGCAGATTTATTTTACTGGGCTTGCAATGGCTTAAGGTAAGAAGATAAGTTTGGTTGAATTGCATCCTTTCTAAAGGAGCCATGTGGCTTCCTGTGGTTCTTTCCTTCCTTCATTCGTTCATTCATTCAACCAGTAATGACTGAGAGCCTGCCAGGACCTGTGCTTGTGCGGGTGGTCTCGGCCCTTGAGGAGTATATTGGGACATATAGACATTNTATATGAGCTCTGGCTCAGGCATGCCTGTCCAATCCCCTGACTTGTTGCAAGATTATTGGAATACTAAAATTAACATAGAATACAAGGTAAATTGGCAACTGACATTAGTGACAGGAAGCCAGACATCTTATGCCATCAAAAGCTAAACATTTCTTCAATTACAGCCAGTCTGCTAAGCTACGATCAGGAGCATTATTATGAGGCCTGGAGATTCATTTCTTCCTGACCAAAGATTACTCCATTCACATGCACAGAAAATTAGATCCACACACTTGATTCTCTTTCCCCCCTGAATACTGCATTAAACACTACCACCTTCTGCATCTTTGAAAATCTCTGTTTTTGGAAGGCAGATTTATTTTACTGGGCTTGCAATGGCTTAAGGTAAGAAGATAAGTTTGGTTGAATTGCATCCTTTCTAAAGGAGCCATGTGGCTTCCTGTGGTTCTTTCCTTCCTTCATTCGTTCATTCATTCAACCAGTAATGACTGAGAGCCTGCCAGGACCTGTGCTTGTGCGGGTGGTCTCGGCCCTTGAGGAGTATATTGGGACATATAGACGTTAAGCAATACAAACAAGTACAAAATGTAGTCATTGCTTTTGGTACTTCCAGGAGCTACAGAAAATCCTGTCATTGTTGTTATTGTCACATCTCTTGACTTCAGAGTTTAACTCCTGTACCCTCCCCCTATGTCCTATATTTGCTTTTTCTAGAATTGCTACAAATCTTCTCCTTGCCCTCAGACCCACTCTCTACCCTTCCCTACGAGGCAATGTGTCTAGAGCACATCGGAAGTCTACCTTGCTCTTGGCTTCTTGTTGAGCTCAGCCAAAGGGGAGCACTGACAAGAGATTTTAAACAAAAAGAACGGGCCGAGCCCGTGGCGCACTAGGGAGAGTGCGGTGCTGGGAGTGCAGCAGCGCTCCTGCTGCGGGTTCGGATCCTATATAGGGATGACTGGTGTGCTCACAGCACTCACTGGCTGAGCACG
>NW_007730219.1:245850-249042 GCF_000696425.1 Galeopterus variegatus
GTTCGGATCCTATATAGGGATGACTGGTGTGCTCACAGCACTCACTGGCTGAGCACGGTGCGGCTGGTCTCAAAAAAAAAGGACAAAAAAAAAAAAGAACAGAGAGAGAGAGAGTAAGGTTGGGGTATTTTTCCACCAAATCTCTCCCTGTGGCATGGTTGTAGGATGGTTACAACCTCCACCTGAAGGCCACAGCTTCTGTCAGGCAACCCACTCCACACGGTTCTTTCCCTAACACCCCTGTCCCCACCCCACTCCAGGCTCAGGTTACAATACAGACTTCCAGGTATTATACTATCCCCTGGTTGTTAGTAAAATTCCCCCACACTCTTGTAATTAGTTCTTTATTAAACTCTTCCCAAATTGCCCATTTTGAATGTGCCATCTGTTTCTTGCAAGGAGTCTGACCAATAGAGCTGCTTTGGATTTCTCCTTCAGCACGGCTTTTTCCTGTGCAAGGAACTATTTTTGACATTTCGTGAAATATTTTGGTCCAATAGTTCAATAGACCTTTTTTCAGTGCCCACCATATGCTTCACAGTTCAAAATGCTGAGGATAGAGAGATGATTAAGAAATAAAATTTGCTCTGAAGAAATCTAAATGGCAGAAATATACAGATAAATAATTTAACCCCAAACTTTATTCTCTAAACTGCAACAATTTTAAAAATATTTTAAAAAAGAGCTACTATTAATAATGACTCCAGTACCATAGGGATAAACTGTACCAGTTCCAAGTTCATCCTACACATGCACAGGCTGTCGTATTATACTATAATGAGCACTTGGGCTGAGTGTGAACAGGCTAGCAGAGGGGAACAAAGGTGGGCCTCCTACCCCAGCCTTGAAGGGGGGTCGAGAGAGTCTTAAATCTCTCCCCAAAGACCTCACTTCTCTATAGCGTCCCTGTGGGACACGGTCTCCTTTACAACAGACTCATCTTGACTAGAGCTGACAACATAAGAAATAAGACTAAAAACAGCCTTATTTCAACAAGAAAGAAAAGATTTATTCCCCGATGTCAGAAACAAATATTATTTTAAAATACATATGTAAAGATACACAATGACAAACATTTATAGCTTGTCTATATACCTCAGTCCACAAATTGAGAGTGCAAGCATCATTATTTCTTAAATTTTCTTAATCCCATTGAATGATAAGGACATTATTTAAGTCAACTCAAGTCCCCCTGAGCCCTTTCTCAGGATTTTTTTTGGGGGGTGTGTGCACGTGCACGCACGCGTGTGTGCTCAGGTGAGGCTCCATAGGACTGAGAGTGTACAGATATACCTGGTCCTTGATGCTGTCACCCATCCATCACTGAGTAGTGCTTGATCCCCATAGGTCACCCACGATCTCTCCCCATTCCCAACCACGGGGCCTCCCTTGCCTCTCCCTCAGCCCCTGAGATACATCTACTCCCCTCTCTGATATGCCACCTTCATCTGGGGCTGGCCGAGGTGAGGACAGGCAGGGCACTGGCTCTTCTCAGGATCTCGTTGGTTTTGAAGTACTGGCAACTCTTAACCCACAATCAGGGGAATCTTTATCATACCTGGGGTGCTCTTACTTATTTTGAATTCTCCCAAATATTGCCTTACACATCTGGGCCTGTAATATTAAATTTTTTAATTTTTTCCTTTGTTATCGTGCTCCACTTCATCATTCCTTCGATGAGAAACTTAAGACAGATTGATCAGCTGGCCATAGAAAGGAAGGGTGGCTGTAAGAGGCGGAACCTGGTGGGGGAAGAGGGAGAGGCATCATCAATACTTACATTTCCCCACCCCAGGTTCACTGCATGCAATGTACGTACCAGGAACTGGAGAATCAAAAGTGAATACGAGAAAGTGCTTAACCTCTGGAGGTTCAGAGCAATGTTGGAGGTAGGGTCCCAGGGGCCTGATAGTCGGCCGCAGCCCACCCAGTCCCCTTACCAGGTTCTTGACTGTACCACAGGAAAGAATTCAAGGGCAGAGTCACAGTAGAAAGTGAGAACAGGTCTAATATAACAGATAAGAAGTCCAGGTTCCACAGAGAGAGTGGGGCATAGCTCCACAGACTGAGCAGGGCCCACACCAAGCTTAACGTGAAAGCTAGAAATCCGTACCTCAAGATCAGCACAGTGTACAGGCTGGCTCAAGAGAATGAGCAGCTGCCTCCTAAAGGTAAGTTCAATACAAAGTAAAGCATGCACACCTCAGCCAGCAAAGTGCAGGTTGCCTCAAAGAAAGTGAGCAACAACCTCTTGTGCTGGGATTCAGCTTTCATAGTTTCTCTATAAAATGAATATTCAATTAAGGGGGTGGCTCCAGTTATGTAACATTTCATCTTGCACATGCTCAGTTGGTCTCTTCCTGGAGCATGTTCATTGATCAGACCCTATCATATGCCCCAGGTATATTCAAGAATATTCTGTGCTCTCTATTGAGCATGCCCAGCCACTGGATTTGCATAAGCCAGCCCCATGTGGTCTCATTTTCCCCATGTTGGTGCAGAAAATAGGTCTAACTGGCAACAGTAACTTCCCTCCAGTGCAGAGCTCAGAGGAGGGGGCCTGAGACCTCAGGGAGTGGCTAGAAACCCGGAGGCATGTGTCCTAACCCAAGCCCAGGGAAACTGAGTGCTTCTTATATCAAGAGCCTATTAAGGAATTCTGGAACCAAACAAATAATTATTACCAATGAAGTAAGTGATTTTAGAGAAACAGACTTTCCAGAAAACTAGAAAACTGGACAGAAGAAAAGTTATTCATGGATAGATGGACATTAACTCTGCTTTCTCCCTAATTATTCCTTGAAATTAAAGCACATGGACTGCCAGAGTAAGTTTTGTCCTAAGCAGCCTAATAAACTGTTGAGTGCCTACCTTATGTTTTGCTGTTGTAAGACTCAATTATTGGTGTGGCAAAAATTAAGACTTCCAGATTTGGCAAGATTTACCATGGACAGTGTCACTAGCAGTTCTCAACTTAATGATTTACTATCTTGCTGGCCTGGCAGCAAGCATGTTCTAGATGAGAATCACTATCCTGACATCTCTGCTGAGGACTGAAAATTCTGCTTCAATAATCACTTTAGGATGTATACTGAATTCTACAATATCTTCAAATAATAGTTCACTTACAGAATAATAGAACTGTGAAGGCAATTGGAACATGTCTGCTGGGTAAATTAATATAAAACTAGT
>NW_007730219.1:250042-253420 GCF_000696425.1 Galeopterus variegatus
AAAAAAAAAAATGGAATCACTGCAATCTTTGCTGACAAACATAATTCTGGAAAGGATGCCCTTGCCTTTCAGTAGTTACAATTAATTTGCAAGTCTCAGGGTAGAGATGCTGAAAGGTATTCACAATTATAGCAAAAGAAATAATTGAAAAAAGAAAAAATAATTGGCTGTCTCCTTACTCCCCCTTTGGCTCACTCTACAAATTTTTGCTTCTTAAGCAAAAATGGTATCTTAAATATTGAGAGGGTTTATCTCATGGAGATCAGTTAAAACTTCCTGCTAATGTTATGCAAATATCAATTATTGAACTGTCATAAGTTTGAAGTGAAGAGGGTCAGTCTAAACTTATTGTTCTGCTTTCTGAGTTGGTGCCTAGCATTCTCATCAGTCAAACACTTAATGGGGACACTTGGATTTTAAGACATTAAAAGCATCCTCATCAGTCAAACATTAATGGGGGCACTTGGATTTTATCCACACACATAAGTAGATTTTTAAGTATAGGATACAAAAATGGATCAGAGTCATAGAAGAAAAAAAAAGGTCTGTGGTCATCAAACCATTGAGACCTCTGCTTGATACTAAAAACACAGTATCGTAAACAACTGGGAACATTCTCTGGAAATCAACTCCAGGATAATGGAAAGACCAGGTACGAAAGCAAATGACAGGGAGCAAGAGATTTGGAAGAAAAGTAAGAGTTACAGAATATGTTTTTCAAATGAAATCCTGGTGAAATAAATTCAGCACCAATTGTCGATAATAGAAACTCTTAGCAAAGTATGAAGACAATAGGAATTCCTGTATATGTCAAAGATATCTACAATATGCCTACAGGAAACTGAATAATAACCTAGCAGAGGCATTCTCTCCAAAGTCAGTAAGAAGTTGAGAGGCCTGCTATTACACTTTATTGAATTCAGACAGAAGGTCCTGGGTAATGCAGAAAGAAAAAAGAAAGGAAAGGAGGGATAGGAGAGAAGGAGAAGAGAAGAAGACATGGAGAGAGGAAGGGCAAGGGAAAGAGGAATGAAAGGAAAGAAAGAGTATAAGGATGGAAGGAGGAGAGAAACACCATCAGTTATTACAAATAGTGTAATTTGCTCCGCAGAAAATTTAGGAGACTCTGCAGACCAAACATCAGACACAAAAAGAAAACTCAGAACATTTGCAGAACATAAAATCAATTTTTAAAAAATCAATTCCATTCCTATGCATAAATCATAATAAGAAAATGAATTTTTTAAATACACTATTTAAATTGCTTAAATTAATCTATAAGATTCTTGGAAAAAAATCTAGCAAAAGTTGTGCCAGAATTTTATTGAAGAAACATACAAAACTCTATTGAAGGACTTAGAACTTAAGTTTTTATGGATGGCAACACACAATATCTCAAAGATGTCACGTATTAGCAAATGATTGTATCAGTTAAATGTAATTTCAGTCAAAATTCTAACAGGATTTTGCATGCAAGTTGACAAGCTGCTTCTAAAATTTATATGGAAGCAAGCAGCCAATTATAATCAACAAGACAATTCTAAGGAAAAAGGGCAACATAGATAACTCACTATATCACATACAAAGACATTCTACAGGGACAGTAATTAAGAAATTAGAGTATTTGCCAAGAATAGACAATTAGAACAATAGAGCGAAATAGCCCCCAAACAAATTCTTGCTTGTATGAACACAAGATTGTATGAAATATTAGAGATGATGTCACAGATAAAAGGAAGTGAATGACTATTTGATAAATGATGCTGGAACAGTTAGTTAATCTGGTAGACATTAACAGTGCTCAACAATGTTGAATTTTCCTGTTCTTCCAGACAAACTAAAGTGCACACTTCCACGCCACCTTGCAGCTAGCAGGCCATGTGACAGGTTGTAGCTAATGACCAGGCCCAGAAGTGACAGAAGCAGCAGGTGAGAGATCGTCCTGCCCTCTCCTCTGCTGTGCTAACAGAGGAGCCTGTGCATTCTGCAAGGTAAAGCTACAAAACTGCAGTCACTTCTGCCTAAGTCTTTGGGAGACTGAATAAAGCCAAGGTTTAGCGGGGAGGGGAGAGGTTGTAGAGGCTGTTTGTAAAGGCTTCTTAAAGGAGACAATACAATTCATGTGTGTGTATGTGTTCTTTTTTTTTTTTAATTTTAGCATTTACTAGTACACTTTTGTGGGACACAGTGTGTTATTTCAATATTCACAATGATTCACTTAGGACAGATAGCGTAGTTTTGTACCTGTTAGTCCACCACTTCTCCTCCGCATATCCATCTCCCCTCCTGACCTCTGGTAACCATTATTCTACTCTCTACTTTTATGAGAACCACTTTAAATTTGAAAATTAAATTCCCAGGCAATCAACAGGGAAATGGACATTCCCGGCAGAAGAAACCTCATATCTGAAATCATAGAAGCAAGAAACAAGTGGATCTAGCATAGGGAGTACATCAAGCATAAGAGAGCATCCTAGTCTGATTGGGTTGCTACAACAAAATACCATAGGCTGGGTAGTTTATGAACAACAAGCATTTATTTCTTACACTTCCGGAAGCTGGGGAGTCCAAGATCATGGCACCAGCAGAATCCATGTCTGGTGAGAGCCGGTTCCTCAAAGTGCCTTCTTGCTGTGTCCTCACAGGGTGGAAGGGACTGCTCTCTGCAGTCTCATTTATTATGGCACTAATCCCAATTGTGAGGGCTCCTTCCTCATGATCTAATCATCTCCCAAAATTTCCATCTCCTAATGCCATTACTTCAGGGATTTTAGCATACAAATTTTGGGGGGACATAAACATTCAGACCATAGCAGAGGAAGATGGGAGATGAGGCGGTGGCTAAATTTCAAAGGTCCTTTAATTATAATTAAAATCATGGCTCTATCACTTGTCAAATGGGTGATGAAAAAATTATTTAACCTTTCTATGTCTCAGGTTCCTTGAGTGTCAAGTACAGATAATATTTTCTTCCACTGTTCTAATGAGGACTTAACGTGATAATGTTTGGTTAAGTTCTTAGCAGAGTACCTAGCACATGAAAGATGCTATCAAGAAAAGTTAGTTTAATCTGATGCATAGAGCATTTCCCTAGGCTTTCTGGTCACTTTGATGGTCTTTCTATAGAGATTTACTATAGCATTCCTTTTTAATGCTTACTTATATTCTCTAAATTTTCAAAGATGAACATATATGTCTTTTATAATAGAATTAAACAAAGCACTTTTTAGTAATGCATGACTTTTTTGGTAGTCATAGGCAAGTTTATTCTAAAATTTATATGGAAAGGCAAAGAACTCAAAATTGTAAAACTTTTTAAAATTTAGAAAAAAAGTTTAATTAATTTTTTTAAAAAATATTTTGGAAAATATGAATAAA
>NW_007730219.1:253980-255664 GCF_000696425.1 Galeopterus variegatus
TCCCTAGGCTTTCTGGTCACTTTGATGGTCTTTCTATAGAGATTTACTATAGCATTCCTTTTTAATGCTTACTTATATTCTCTAAATTTTCAAAGATGAACATATATGTCTTTTATAATAGAATTAAACAAAGCACTTTTTAGTAATGCATGACTTTTTTGGTAGACATAGGCAAGTTTATTCTAAAATTTATATGGAAAGGCAAAGAACTCAAAATTGTAAAACTTTTTAAAATTTAGAAAAAAAGTTTAATTAATTTTTTTAAAAAATATTTTGGAAAATATGAATAAAGTTGGAGGAATGTCAAGCTACTTAATGTCAGAGCTTTCTACATAGCTATCGTTATCAAGAAAGTGTGGTATTGATGGAGGGACAGACACGTAGATCAATGGAAGAGATGTGTGTGTGTATGTATACCTGTGTGTGCATACACACTCATACACATATATATACAGTTGACCCTTGAACAAAATGGATTTGAACTGTGTGGGTCTACTTACACATGGATATATATATACAAGAGAAAAATTTTTGTGTCCTGTGAATGTATGACACACCTAACCAAACATTTAAGTAGCCTATCTAACAGTAGGCTGTTAGTAAAGTACTTAATTATTTAACTACTTAACTACCACTTAAGTAAGGATGAGGAACCCCATCTGTGGGTCTCAGGGTACACAGTTTTGACTGTGTGGGGGTTGGTAATTACCTTGGATTGAACGTCACCACAAAACTTAATTTGTATTGTAACTGTTGAGCGTGGGAAATCCTATTATGGAATTGAAAGGTGAGGACTTGAAAAGGTGATTAGATTGCAGGACCATGTTGTAATGAATGGATTAAAAATGGTGGTCATGGGTGTGGCTCAGAGGGCTTTAAAAAGAGAGCTTATGAGGAAGTTAGTCTATGCTCTGTCTGCTTTGCCAAGTTCTACCAAGTGAGACCCCTGCATTGCTGTAAAGCCACCACCAAAGAAGGTCCTCACCGTAAGTGTTCTGTGGACTTTGGACTTCCAGCCTCTGAAACTGTAAGTAATAAATTTTGTTTTCTTTATAAATTACCCAGTTCTGTGTATTTGGTTATAAGCAGCAGAAACAGACTAATACAGTGTCCCTAACCCCCATTTTATTCAAGGGTCAACTGGAAAAAGAGAGATTTATTTTAAGGAACATTCTTATCATTGACACAGGAGAATCACCAGCAGAGACTAGAAAAAGAGGATGTCTCTCTCCTCAAAGCTCACTCCAGAGTAATAGAAGAAGCAACTTCTCTACCAAATGACCACACATCAACATAGAGATACTAGAAATATGAAAATCCAAGAAAATAGGATACCACCAAAAGAATACAGTAATTCTCAAATACCAGGCCCTATAGAGCACAAAACCCTTGAAATGACCTAAAAGGAATTCCAAGCAACAACCCAGGGGAATTCACTGAAATAAGAGAACACTCAGTTAGACAACATAATGAGAAAAAACATCCAGGATATGAAGGAGGAAATTTACAAAGAGATTAATATCCTTAAAAAGAATGTAGCAGAACTCATGGAACTGAAAATAATGAAATAAAAATCACAACCAATAGCTTAAGCAGCAGGCTAGAACAAGCAGAAGAAACAATTTCTGTTCAGAAGATAGTCTTTTCAAAATAACCCATACAGACAAAAAAAAGGGGGAAAAAA
>NW_007730219.1:256911-258376 GCF_000696425.1 Galeopterus variegatus
AAAAAAACCAAAACTGTCAGCCAAGAATACTGTACCTAGCAAGGCTATCCTTCAGAAATGAGAGTGAAATAGTGTATTTTCCAGATAAACAAAAACTGTGGGAGCTCACCAGAACATGAACAACACCACAAGAAATCCTCAAGGCAGTCCTGCATGAGGAATCTGAAAAGTGATGATCACTACCACAGATACACAAGAAAGAACAAAACACACTAGTAGAACAAAAGCCCAAGCAAGAAAGAGAAAGAAACTGAATCTTACCCCACAAAAAACCATAATGACAGTGAAACAAAAGCAAACAAACTCTCAGTCTCCTTGGAAGATGATAGAGAAATAATTCATTTTTCTAAAATTAGTAGGTAAAAGTGAAGAGACAAGCATCTAGCCTGTCTTTCCTGTATGAATTTTTCCTCAGGGTNAGGTAAAAGTGAAGAGACAAGCATCTAGCCTGTCTTTCCTGTATGAATTTTTCCTCAGGGTAACCATAAATAGCTGAGGACGAAACATTTCTGTCTAGTAAAGTATCCCAACTCATAAATAAAGAGGGAATAAAATAATTAGAACATGGTATTTTGCAAACCCCTACTGAAATCATGAATCTAACAAATGATCATTAATTTCTGCTAACATTGCAGAGGGACAATCAGACATAATGGGCCTCCTGCAGTAAGAACATACACCTCTGATACCAAATCGAACCTGAGTGAAATGAAGCCTCAGGATCCAGCAACCAATCATCAGGAAATGCAGGGGATGATGGAACTTAGTAAAGGACATTATTGGATGGAGCCAGCAAATCCAGATGATGGGAAACTCTACTGGGTAAAGAGGAAATGTTAGATGAAGGGAGAACCTATAGATTAAAAGATACTTAAGAGACAGCTGACATCGCAACCAATGCAACCAGCAGAACTTGTTTGGATCCTGATGTAAACAAGTCAATTGTAAGAAATAAAGAGGGAGGGGGAGAGAATTGGAGAAATTTAAACATGTTTAATGTTTGATTACATTAAGGAATTATTATTGATTTTTTAAATGTGAAAAAAAATTGAGTAATTGGCATCTTACTAGCTCTAGTTCTGTTCAAACTCCCTGTTTTTTCATAATTCAGTCTTGGTAGGTTATGTGTTTCTAAAAATTTACTCATCTTATCTAAATGATCTAATTTGTTTATCAACAAGTATTCATAGTAGTTTCTTATAATCCTTTTGATTTCCATAAATTTGATTGTAATGACCCCTCTTTCATTTCTGATTTTTAGTTACTTGAGTCTTCTCTATTTTTTCGTAGTCCTTCTAGGTAAAGGTTTGTCAGCTTTGTGGATCTTTTTCAAAGTACCAACTTTTGGTTTAATTGATTTTCTCTATTTTTTTCTACTTTCTGTTTCTTTTATCTATGCTCTAATTTAATTTTTACTATTTACTTCCTTTGCTAAGGCTGGGCTTAGTTTGCTCTTCGTTTTCTA
>NW_007730219.1:258716-262961 GCF_000696425.1 Galeopterus variegatus
TTTAATTTTTACTATTTACTTCCTTTGCTAAGGCTGGGCTTAGTTTGCTCTTCGTTTTCTAGTTTCTTAAAGTACAAAGGTGATTGGTGATTTTTATTAACATACACATTTACATTAAATAAATTTCCTTTTTAGCAAATAAATAAATAAATGTTAATTACACCTTTAAAATACCTTCACAGAAATATTCGGTGTTTGACCAAATAACTGGGTACCATAGCCTAGCCAAGTTAACACATATAATTAACAGTGACAGCAGCTTTTTTTTGATAGCCAAAAAAAATAGGAACAACCAAAGTGTCCGCCATAGGTTAATGATTAAACAAACTATGGTGCATGCATACCATGAAATACTATTCAGAAGTAAAAAGGAATAAACAATTGACATGATGCACACAACAACTTGGATGAATTTCAAAGACACTATGCTAAGTAAAAAAAAAAAAGAAAAGAAAAGAAAAGAAAAAAGCCATTCTCAAAAGGCCTTATGATTTTATTTATATTCTTAAAATAACAAAATTGGACAGATGGTTGCCAAGGGTTAGGAAGAAAAGAAAAGAAAAAAGCCATTCTCAAAAGGTCTTATGATTTTATTTATATTCTTAAAATAACAAAATTGGACAGATGGTTGCCAAGGGTTAGGAATGCGGAGAGGAGATGGGTGTGACTATAAAGGGATAGGAGGAAGGAGCCTTCTGGTGATGATGGAGCAATTCTGTATCTTGATGGGTGGAGGCTACACAAATCTACAGATGCAATCAAATTGCACAGAACTATACTCACACATGCACACATACACATGATTGCATGCAAAACTAATAAAGTCTGAATAAACTCTGTAGATTGTAACGATATCATTTTCCTGGTTGTGATATTGTGCTATGGTTATACAAGCTGATACAACTGGGGAAAACTGGATAAAAGATACAGAAGACCTCCTTCTATACTGTTTTTGCAAATTCCTGTGAATCTACATGATTTCAAATTTAAAATTTTTTGAAAGTGCATCGGCTTGAAATTGTTTTGTCTTCCTGTTTTTAGTTTGTACCTAACCAAATAAATTATTCATCAAAATCTGTGAGTTGCTCACTGTGATCAGCATGTTACAAAGAATTGCTATCAGAAATTTTGTGCTCCGTTTTAAGAATCCATGGGTCTCTGAATGTTTCCCCAAAACTTTTAAAAAACTGATCGTGGTCAGCTGTATCTGCAGACAGCAAAGAAACTTCTAACCAAAAATCCCAGTTATAAAAGTCTACCCCGTTGCCTAAAATCACCTAGTGTTTACCCTTTAGTAGTTATTATATCGTACAGTAAGACCCTGCTAAAATGGAAAGATATCTTGCTGGGCTAAGAAGGACCCTCATTAGTGTCTTTTTGCAGTCATGAAATAGAAAGAGTCCCTCTCTCATTACTCAGAAGATATGTCTACAAAATCCTCGAGTTGCCTTTTGAGGGTATTTTGACCCCATATTTCATGCCTTGAAAGTGAAATTGTTTCAGAGCCAGACAGAGCCTAGAAAGAAATTTGCAGGCCACCCTCACTGCCATGATCAGCAGGGCAGTCTTTACCAAGTACAAAACAAAATCATTTGCAGTCTTATCTCCAACCCTACAGCTCCATGGCCACCCGAGGACAACAAAAGACATCAGAACATAAATCCAGCCACATTCACCGCCTCATAATCATGCTGTGTGAGGAGAGTCCTGTGTTCCCTTGCTCCGATGCATGCTCCAGCCCCCTCAGCTTCGGTGACATTGCTGAGGTTTCTCCCCTCCCTGTCACAGGCAGCCCATGTGGAGTTTGACCGACCTGGGGTTCCCCCAGTGCTTCTCTTCTTTTACCCATGATTTCCTATTCACCTAGGGAGGGATGCAAGGGATTTCATTTGGCTGACTTGGTATCGGGCAGGTTTTGAAAAGGCAGACTCCAAGTAGTGAAATTGGTCTGTGCTGGGCAATCGAGAGATGTAGACAAGAAGGTGCACAGACAGAAGGACAGGCCTGGAAGACAAAGATTTCTGTTCAGATTTATTCCTTGCACACAATGCAAACTGCAAAAAGGACAACTACTACAATGCAAAGTGAGGAGGGGCATAGTTTTTCCATTAGTAAAACTCATCAGCCAAGAGGTCCAAGGGCTCAAGGTAGAAGGACGGTGATAAAAAGAGCCACCTAAGATAAATTATGAGTATTAAACCACAAGATTAACTTCATTTTTTTTACATTAAATATATTTTTTATTTTTTTTAGTTGAAACATAGTTGATTGTACATACCTGTGAGGTTACAAGATTAATTTCAAAATTTTTTTTTTAGTTGAAACATAGTTGATTGTACATACCTGTGAGGTTACAAGATTAATTTCAAATAGTGATAAGTTTTGCAAAGCCCTAGGTGAGTATTCTGAAAATATAGTACATATAAATATGTATTTACATATATTATGTATGTCTATATGACTCCCCATTTAGACTGTAAGTTCCTGAAAAGTAGGACTCCTATAATATCTAGTCTAGTTTGCTCATTAACTAACATTCAATAAATTAGAGAAGGAAAGTAACATTTGCTTAGTACCTAGTCTGCATATGCAAATTAATTCAGTTTAATCCTCTCAACAATGCCCCTGGCACAACTTATTATCAGCATTTTGCAGATGTGGTAAGGTGCTCAGAGTTTGAATGACATGCTCAAGGACTTACAGAGAGGACAAAGAAGACTGACATTCAAATACATGTTCTCTCAACAGTACCACCCAGTCTCCTGCATATTTATCCACTTAATTTTATTTTGAATGTGTGCAAAATGTGTATGTGTATGTGTATATGTATTTTTAAATGTCTAAGGTAACCAAAATAAATCTTTACTAACCAACACACATTGAAGGATATACAACAGGTTCATGATTATAGCTCTAATGACACAAAAAGATAACCTTAAGTGCTTTCTGAATCAAGCAATATTAAGTTACTCTGTGTGTCATTTTAGTATTAATTGAAAATGGGAAAATCAGGTACAATAACTCTTTATGGAGAAGAGAACTGGTCTACGATACTTAAAATTATAAAAATAGTAATACTCATATTAGCAGAACAGAGAAAAGAGAGGAGAAAGGGAAATAACAAGAGGAGGAAAGAAAGGAAGGCTGATTCTGTGCTGGCTTCAGAAAGAAACTTAATTCAGATTTCAGAGCACATGAAGTTATTTCAAAATCTGAATTATAGCAGTTTCCAATTACAAAAATATTTTGGTTCCACCTCACATCTTGTATGTAGCATTAGAGAACTTTGTGTTGGAGAACAATGCAGGTTCTTTGTAACAGCAGCAGATTTTACTAGCCCTGCAAAATGTTTACTTCCACACACCAAGCAATTCCAGAAGGCATTTTTTGAAATGAAGGGAAAATATAAAGCAAACCAAAATAAAAATATCTGATACAGCTTCTCAAATAGAGCTCAGCATTAGAGCCTACAGTTAAGAACTGTAGGGAAAAAAATAACCCTCATAGGTTCTTAGTTGGAAAGGACCCCTGCTACAAAAAACAGACTAAGAAAGAAAAACAAACAAGCTTATTAACATATATAATCCATATATACATGGAGACACCCAGAGAACTAGAGTTCTCCCAGAGGTGGCTTTGAATTCCAGCTTATACAACATCTTCAACAACAACAACAAAAAGAAACAGTAAATTTTTAGAGAAATGACAAGACAAAGGAAAAGAACTTTCAGTCTCTACAGGTGGCAACTTGGGGATAAGGCAAATAAATGACAGATGAAGGCTGTTAGTAAATCTTGTTAATGTAAATTCCAAGATAGTACCATCCCCAGGTCAATAAGAGTTCAAAGTTGTCTTCAGTGCTTAACCTTTGTTCTCCCTGGTGAAAGGGGGCAGGATACCTTTTGTTTTTGTAAATCTATGTCTTGTTTTTAGGCAGATAGAGGGAGGGCAGAGAACTTTCCTGTATTGGGTCCTTAGTTGTCTTCAACACAACAATTCTTCATATTTGGGGGCAGAATATTCTGGTCTCCCACAGAAGAGAAATCTAATATAAAATATAGCATGAACTGCATTAGCTGCTCAAAAAACTGAACTTTGCCTGAGCCCTGTGCTCCTGGAAGACATCTATGGTCAAGAAATCCCGAGAAGAGAGCAAGATGGCGATGGGTCTGGAGCGGGCGTGTCAGAGGACAGAGCGAGCCTGAGAAGTGTGTGCTGTGCTGCCAGAGTACTATTTGCATTTCC
>NW_007730219.1:263664-264199 GCF_000696425.1 Galeopterus variegatus
TCCTGAGAGCGCCCCAACCGCGCCGGGAAACCGAGCAGCCCAAGGCAACAAAGGCCAGGAATGACAGCAGTGGCGATGCAGAGACGGAGAGGAAGGCATGGGACCGGCCCAGCTCTGGGAGCTTTGTGAGTGACCCCCAGCCCAGCCCTGCTTGGGGGGCAAAGGCCCGCCGGGCCCCCACTTACCACACCAGGCTAGGCACCTTCATTAGCGCTGACTCCATTTTCTCCGGGGGAGGGGCGGAGCCAGCCGGCTCAGATCGGGCAAGCCAGCCATCTTTGCTTGGCGCGGCTCCTCACTGAGCCGTACCACTTGTGTGCCTCAGCGTAGGTCCCTCCGGGGCCTGTGGACCGGCCACCAATCCCACTCCACCTGCGGATCTCTGGCGGGGCTGGTGGTGTGGGGAGTCCCCGGCCAGCATCAGGAGGGCAGGGAAGAGGATCCCGCCCAGACTGTCACTCCACCACATCTGGGGCTTCGGCCCCAGGTAAACTCCCTGCTTCCAGGAGGCAGATACCATCTCTGTGGCCTTCAG
>NW_007730219.1:265199-265603 GCF_000696425.1 Galeopterus variegatus
GTCGGAAAAGCCCCAGACTGATTTCTGGTTGGGAGAGGGGTGACCGGGGTGCCCCTGAGCCCGCGTGATCCTGCCAGAGAGTTGACGGCCTGAGGGCACCAAGCCGGCTCACGCCGGGGGGATTCAAAGAGGAACTGTGTGCTGTGGGATCCTCCCCTGGGGGGCCTGCGCCCTGGTGTGGGAGATAACTCAATCACACAGGAGGCTGCAATACCGGGGGGAAGGTGGGAGGCCCAGAGAGGACCTTGACCAGGGCCACAGGAACACCCACAGTGTCCGTGGAAGAGGCCTGAGACCCCTTCGGGGCTGGGCAGGGCTGAGAGACGAGGATTGCAGAAGACACGCCCCAGCCCTGTACTGAGCTCACAGAGAGGGGAGGGGTCCGACAAAGGAGAAGGAGGAGT
>NW_007730220.1:0-1604 GCF_000696425.1 Galeopterus variegatus
GTGATGTAATAAGTGAAACATTGTTCATGTAGAACTACTCAGTCAGTTCTTGACTTTACTGAACAAAAGAAAATTCATCTGACTAAGATGTAATTAAACCCCTCAGCAGATGTTATCTAAGAAATAGCTCTTAAACTAGTTTTAGGTCCATTTTTAAATATTTTTCTTTGTGATTTTTTATTGAGTTATGAAAAAGTGTTGTATTGTCTTATCAAAGATTTGACAAAGCCATATTTATTTTATTGTACAAAATATTATTGAATATTGTAGAAAAATGAAAAAGGCATAATATCTTTTAGGTGAGTAAATGGTAAATATCATTACTTTGAAAGAAGTAATATTTAGATAAAATCTATCTTGCACCAATTTATGACTATGGTTAAAGAGAAAGCAAAGTTTGAGTAATAGTCATTAAGTCTAATTTGGGAATCATTAGTCTGTCTGAGTCAGTATATACAATTCTTAGCTTTTAATATGATGAAACACTTAACAGAAAATGTAGTGTCAAGCTCATAGTATATCTGTTCTTAAAGTAAAATATCTACAAATATTTTCAGGAAATGTTTATAAAAGTTATATATAAACAAACAAAAGTAAGTGTAGTTCATATGTAAGCATTTTTTCCCATGGAGATTTATACATTAAAGTTATGCATGCAAAATAAAAAATAAACAATAAATCCTTATTTTTTTCCTTGTATTTTATCTTTTTTATATATAAAATAGAAAGATATTTTAAGAAGACCTACTGAGTATAACTTCAACACCATTTTGCAAGACCATTAACNCTTTCCTCCATAATATTTTTGTATTTAGGATGAAGTTTTGATTTGCTGTGGGTTTAGTGTTATTATATTTATTTCATTGTCACTTATTGTTCTTAGAAAGCTGCATTGAGGAAAGTAATATGCCTTTTTTTTATTGGGGAAACTAATTAAAATGAGTATAAAACTATTATAATTTTCTAAACATTACCTACAGCTATTAATCAATCACAAAACATTTATTAAGCATCCACCACATAAGGTATAGAGAACATAGTGAAAAAAATATATAACTTTATATTTGAATTCTAATTTCTTTATAGTACTATACTTGTGTTTATGTTTACAATTATATGTCCATTAAAAGAAATAAAGACTTTGAAAATATAAAGTTTAAAAAATAATGTTGGATCAAATGACAAAGAGTAAAAGCACCTTGGCTTTTACTCTTCATATAAAACTAATAATATCTTCGAAAATTTTAAAACCTGTTTCTTCTTGTCAAGTACTTACCTAAAGTTCATCTGCATCTATAGGCTCTTTTTTTATGTCTCTTGACATCTCCAAATGTAAATTAATTGAAATGAAATTTAATCATAACACTGTGATGGGTAGAATAATGGCCCCACAAAGATGTCCCCAGTATTTACAAAAATGTCACTATCCATGGCAAAGAGGATTAACGATTGTAAATAAAATTAAGGTTACTAATTCAGGATGTTAAAATAGGAAGATTATCTTGCATTATGTGGTTGGGTATTTATCACAAGGGTCCTTAAAAGTGGAAGAAAAAGGCAAGAAGAATATTCCAGGGATATGTAATGTGGGAAAGACTCAACCT
>NW_007730220.1:2482-15544 GCF_000696425.1 Galeopterus variegatus
CAAACCAAGATACAAGGGTGGCCTCTAGAAGCTGAGCAATGTTAAGGAAACAGATTCTCCCCTAGATTCTCCAGAAGAAAATAGCACTGCTAATACCTAGATTTTAGCACTGTGCAATCTATGCTGGACATCTAACTTACAGAAGTGAAAGATAATAAATTTATGTCATTTTTAGGTTCTAAGTTTGTGGTATTATTACTGCAGCAAATGAAACCTAATACAGACTTTGGTATTGAAACTGGGGAGCTTCTGTAATGAAGACTTAAAAATGTGAAAGTGTCTTGGGAATTGGGCAGTGGGGAGAGGCAGGAAGAATTTTTAGGTGCATGATAGAAAAGGCTAAATTGCTTTGAACAGATTGTTAGGATAATTATGGATGTTAACATCTCTAAAATTAGAGACTCAGAAGAAAGTCAGGAGCATGGTAGACAAAATCTAAATCACCTCAGAAAACACCTTTATCATTGTCAGCAGAAAAGTAGAAAAATGGGTATTAAATGTGCTGCTGCTGCTGCTGTTTACTGCCGCGACTGCTGCTGAGGGCTCAGAAATCAGTGAGGAATATGTTACCGGAAATTAGAGGGAAGGTGATCCTTGTGTCATTTGTATTTGGCACAGTTAATATTTTAAAAAATTTTTTAAAAAATAAGAGGACATGATGGCTATGTTCCATGACGTTATGTAAAAGTAGACTTTGTAAAAGAGGAATTTGTATACTAAGCTAAGGAGATTTATAAAAAATATGTCAAAATTGCCATTTGGTTTCTTCCTGAAGTTTATAGTAAAAATTGAGAAGAAATAGAAAAATCAAGGAAGAAACTGATAAGCAAAAAGAAATCTGGATTTGATGATATGGTAAATTCTTGGATTATACAGATTGCAACTGATGCTAAAATTAGGAGATTCACTGTTAGGCAAATGTGCGGTAGAGAAAAAACCTAGGGTATGGCTGTACAACTTTTTGTCAATACTTAAATACATCTAGCATTCATAGTATTTAGTCATTTAGCACTCAGATGAGACCAAGTGAGTGATTTATAGATCCCTTCTACTATCTCAGCAGAAGCTGCAAATACAAATGAAGTTATCTAGGAAGATCTGTGAAAGAGCCTTTTGTCTAATGGAGAAAATTTCCATGACATTCATGGAAGCCCGCAATGTTCTGGAGAATTTACATCAACAGCAACATTATTATCTTGGACTGGAAAGGACAGAGAATGTATGAAATGAAGAAGGATTTTGGATCCATGAGTTCTATAGTCAGGAAATAAGCTAATAACACTAACGTAAGCACATGCTACTTTTCATGAGAAAGGAAAGATGGCCAACAAGGGGTCCCTCAATGTCAGAAGATAGGAGCCTCAAAATACAAAGGTTTATCTCCTGATTTTGAAGCCTAATGGAATTTGCCTGGTTGAATTCATAACTACTTGGTACTAGTTCTTTTTTCTCTCCTGTTTTCTCCCCTTTTGATCTAGAATATATACAATTGTTACCCTTTGCCTGACTCACCATGGCATTTGGGGAGCAAATAACTTGTTTTTTAGTTTTACAGGTTCTCACAAGGGGAGAAAAAAATGCCTCTAGATATCTTATACCCATCCAGATCCTTATACATACTCTATTTAAATGATTTAGATGAGACTTAGGACTTTTAAAATGATGAGAGTTAGATGAGATTTTTGACTTTGAGTAGATACTTTAATGGGAAATCTCTTGGGCGGGACCTACCAAAACTAAGTATTTTCCTACTTCATGAGCCAGAAATTTCAATTCTATGTTAGGGTTCAAAAGAAATAAGTTATTGGCTATAATAGACATGTAAAATATTTTTCATAGTAGTTTTCTGCCTAATAACACCAAACTAGAAACAACCTAATTGTCCATAAAAAGAAAAATAGAAAACTAGAAACAACCCAAATGTCTGTGAAAATAAGAATAAATAAATATATTGTAGTATAAACATACAATTCTCAGAGATAAGTGTCTTTCAGAGAAAAGTCAAGAGTTGAGTTACTGGGGGAATAAAAATATGATACATTAAAGAATCGATACAGTTTGTAGAAATATAGATTATATGACAAAGGCATAAAGACATACCTTATAAATGTATATCAAAAATAGACAAAAAATTATGGAGTGATTATGTTTCAAAATACTAGCCTGATTTATATGTTTTTTAAATGTTTTGTTCATTTGGCTCCCACATGGGAGCTAAACTTTGGTTCTTACTAAAGCAAAGCAATGAGTACACAGAAAAACATTTGTCCTTGCAATAAAACAGATATAATCTGATGCTGCTTGGAGATCCATTGTTTCCTCTTCCAAAAGTGAGCTAACACTGGATGTGAAAAGAAAAAAGAGTGACGTGTAAGAGCATTTGAAATGAGAGTAGAAGTTGTGGCGGGAATAGACTTCAACATGGGGAGAGGCAGACAACATATGTCTGTGTCAGAATATACTAATATAGTTTCTTTAAATATAATAAATATATTTAAGTATTTACAATTATGAATATATACTCTTAAACTGATAGTAAAACAGACTCTAGAAAGAAAATTTAACATATATGTTTAGTGTTAAAGTCCAGAAAATTATTGTCATAGTATTTTAGTTTAATGTCTCACATTACAGAATATTTTTAGTAAATTTGGGTGATATTTCAGAGGCTTCTTAGGATAGATGAAATTTTGGAATTTGAGATAACATGATGATGACAATAGCAACAAGAATATTATCTAATATTTATTAAGCACTTTTGATATGCCAAATATTTGCTAAACATTTTACATGAAGTATCATATTTAATATTATCAGAATACCTATATGTAGGTGCTCTTAATATTCCATTTCTGCATATAAGGCAACAGACTTAGTCAAGTTCATTAAATTATTTGAAATCTTAAAACTAACAAGTGCTGGAGTTGCATGACAACCGAACACCATTCTGTATTACCTCTCTACAGTGGCCATAACTCTTATAAACAAAGAGCAGCAGAGCTGTAGCAGGTGTGCTTTCTAGACACACTAGATCTATTGTTTAACCAATTAACTCCTCATGGTGGAAAAATTTATGATCTTTCTCTCTCAGTTCCTCAGGAAAAAGAGAGAATGAGTGAGAAATCAGTTAGCAGTAAAATAATAGTGACATTCTATAGCTGATGAAAATGAAAAAAAGAACCATTAAATTTAAGAATATCAGTTAAACAGAATTTAGCACAAGTATTACTCTGAGGAATAAAGGGTGCTAAGTTTTTTAACCGAGATATGTAGAAATATATTTCCAAATAGAGAAAGCATTTGATGGTTTGCAAGAAAGGAAAATTAATTCAGAACTTCAAATGATTTTTTAAATAATATTCTAGATTATGTTAATCTATTCAAGTTAATATTAGAGCCAAAAACTGCTCGCTGATCGTGGTGATTACAAGAGTTCTATTCTGTCCATAGAGGCATCTTAAGATTAATTATGCAGGTATGTGAAAAATTACAGAGGACTCATAATACGTTCTTCCAAAAACCATTAAAATTTGATATGTAATTTGATTTTTGAAATAGCCAATTTTTTATCTAATAATTAAGCTTGATGATTAAAGCAAGGATCAGAAATAGTGATGTCATTTTCAGTCATAAAAGGAACATGGAATAAAGATGTGTAGAATGATGTTTAAAGCCATTTAATAGTGACTTGAAAGAGGGCTCCACTTTTAGGCTAAATCTATAGTCCCACAACTCAACAATGTCGAAACCCAAACCCATTATGTAATATGTTGTATTTGAATATTATATATAAAATTAAGCTTATTTGCTTATAGTAACATCAAACTTTGCATATTCTGTGATCATTTTTGAAAATGCTGCTTCCCATACACAAATCTCCAATAGCTAAGAAGAAATCACCATACTATGGTACTGCATTATCTACAAAAAAGGCTGTTCTCTTACAAGCTAAAATTTTCAGGGCATGTCATTCAGCTTAGGGACAGTGACAAAAATGCCACAGTACCATATCATTCTCTCATTTACAAGGATGGATCTAGATAATTTTCAACTCTGTCTGGTGATGTCAGGTGATGTCAGGTGGTGTCAAGTGGTGTGGGGTGCTATCAGAGCTGAAGAAAAAAGATATTACAGTATTTTAATAAAGAAAACTGTTATATCTCTATATCCATAATCAAATAGTATTTAGGCAAGTACTCAAAAATCTAAAATCTACCTCTTCTTTCAGTTTCTCCCTTTACACTCTTCAAGAAAAATAATAACAACAGAAGACTTAAAACATTGTAGAGGTGAAGAATGCTATAAACACAACCACTTTTTAATATCTTTGGTATACTGCTTAAATTTAATCTGCCAAGGGTAGAATAGTGCTTAGTATATGATCTAATATGATGTTGTAAAACAGACATTTGCCTTTAACTTAAACAAGCCTGAGTTTAATTCCAATTCAACAACTTTTAAATTATGAGACCTTGGGCCAGTTACAAACTCGCAATAAATTCATTTTAATCCCCTGGAAAACTGACATAAAAATATCACTACAGTTTTACTTTTTAAGATTAAGAGGTAAACTATGTTAAGTAACCCTTAAACAAAGTAAGGGCTTAAAAACTGCAGATGTTATGTTTAAGAATTTATTGATTCTTAAAAATAATTGATTATTTGAAAATAATTCCCCCACATGAGGATGATTCAGATCAGTAAAATGATTTCCTAGACAGAAATCCCTTCTGGAGATATTTTCTGAAATATGTAACAAAGACAATCTGCATTTTTATTTTAGGTTACTTTTGAGTATGCAAATATTTTGAATGGAAAAACATGGAATTTCTATGATTTGAATGTGTCCCGCAAAACTGGTGTGTTAGAAGCTTAATCCCTGATGCAGCAGTATTGAGAAGTAGTATCTTTATGAAATGATTAGGTGATGAGGGCTCTGCCCTCATGAATATATTGATGCTGTTATCCTGGGGGGGGTTTCTCTCTCTCTCTCTCTCTCTCTCTCTCTCTCTCTCTCTCTTTCTCTATCCCTCTTTTATCCTCTCTCATACCCTCTTGTCTTCCACGATGGGATGACACTGCAAGAAGGCCCTGGCTGGATGCCAGCAACTTGATATTGGATTTCCCAATCTCCAGAACTATGAGAAATAATTTTTTTTTCTGTATAAATTAGCCTGTCTGTGGTATTCTGCTGTAGCAACACAAAATTGACTAAGACAAATTGACTGAGACAGGAATGAAACTGGCACAATGAGATATCATTTCACTACAGTTAGAATCAATATTATAAAATGATAAATGCTGGTGAGAATACATAGGAAAAGGAACTCTCTTACATTGCTGGTAGGAATGTAAATTGGTATAGCAATTGCAGAAAACAGTATGGAGGTTTCTCAGAGAACTACAAATAGATCTACTGTACAACCCAGCAATCTTACCACTGGGTATATACCCAAAGAAAATGAAGTCTGTATATCAAAAAGACACCTGCACTCCCATGTTCACTGCAATACTATTTACAATAGCCAAGAGATGGAATCAAACTAAATGCTCATCAACAGATGAATGATATATATATAATATATATATATAATATATATATATATACACACAATACATTACTAATCAACTATATAAAAAAAATGATATCCTATCATGTGCAGCAACATGAATGGAAGTGGAAACCATCATGTTAAATAAAGTAAGTGAGGTACAGAAAAACAAAGACAAATATCACATGATCTCACCCATATGTGGAACCCTCCCAAAAAAAGTGGTTCTCATAGCAGTAGAGAGTAGAACAATGTGTAGTGGATAATGATAAACACTATATTCCCACAAAACTGATTAGCACCCTATGCAGTTTGGGATCACAAAACATCTGCTCTGAAATTAGACAGAATCACATTCTATTATTGTGAAAAAATCTCTCGAGTAATGACCTTCAACTTCAAAATCACTTTTGAGTGAGAAGGTGAACTTTTAATGAAACTTTTATAACTTGTGTACATCTATAGCATTTATCTGTATTTTGTGTGAAGATTTAATTAGATATGTCTAAATAAAAGAACAGATGGAAGCTTTATTTAAATTTAAAGAGAATGAATACCACATGCTTAGCTCAATAAAGCAACTTAAATATGATTTTCATCTTACATAAATTTTATTTAATGATGTATTCAAGTTAGGAATGTTAAAATAGCAAAAACACTACTACAAAACAACAAATTCCATCTATGTTCCTCACTTGTCTGTAAGCATAAAAATATGTTTTGAAAATATAGAAATTATTGAGGTTTTGCCCAAAAAATATTAAACTTCCATCATTGAATGTATTTACCATCTTTAAAAAGTCCAACCTGTCCTACAAAAGAAAAATTAAATTACTTATGACTCCAGGTAGAGAAAGGCAAGGATTGTTGGTTGAATGCTAAGATGAAAATGTATTTTAGACAGGTTCCCATTAGAGTTGGCATGGGCTCCAACAGGCTCATAGTTTCAAATGTCAGATTTCTCCTGAATTGTTGTCTTCTTTTGCATTTTTTGTTGTCATCATAAAAATGAATAATAGAAAAATTATTTTTTAATTTCAACTATTTTCTTTTTTGGTTCAATATGCATATTCTTGTATCACATAATAGAGGTGGAAGAAGCTAAATTATTTACAGAACTAAATAAATATAAAATAAAATAATATTAGTTATTATGTTAATGTTAATTGGTCAACAGACACAAAGAATAATCGTGTGTTGTAATGATGAATAAGCTAACTATCCTGATCTAGCAATCACACAGTGTACACAATTATCGAAAATCAACATTGTACCCCACATGTATAATAAATTATCTAAAAAAACAACAGTTTGAAGATTGATATGTGACAGAAAAATTAATATAAGACACAAAACATTAGGTAAGAAGGGGGAATCTGTGATAATAGCAAAGGTTTAGTATTGGACCAACATTTACACAGAAAACAATTATGTTCTCTAAAGAATATGTAAAAGGAAATATTTTAAGACAGTAAAAAGTGACAGCAAAGGCAGAAATGTAAGGGTAGCTGACTCTTGACAGAAGAGAGCTATAGTAAGTGAGATTTGCTAGTATAAATCCTGTCCTCAAAGGAACTTCACAGTCCACGTTGCTTTACTGTACCTGGAATTTAGCAGAAAGCCTTAGACTTTGGCTTGAGGTGTCAAAAGATTGACCTCAGGGGCAGTCAGAGTAGCAAGGAACAACCACATTTTTTTTTTTAAGTTCTTACAACAAGCAAATGGAGGGGACACACTTGGGTGGGAGGGGGGAGAGGGAGGAGGGAGGGAGGTTTCGGTGATGGGACATAATAATCAACTACATTGTATATTGACAAAATAAAAATAATAAAAAATAATAAAATAAATAAATAAATAAAAAGGCGCTACAACAGAATAAGCCCCAGAATACAAGCCCTGCCGAAATCCTTCAATTACATCTGAACTGTTCATGCATATAGAAAATTCCAAGGTTTTCAGTAAAAAGTCATGGAAAAAAAACTTCAAAAAAAAAAAAAAAAAGAACAGTTATAGCCACCACACGATATATATTTTGTTTTTGAATTCAAGAAGTTACTTGACTACTAAAACAAAGATCAACGCACTTATGCGAAAGAGAAGTTAGAAAACTAAGCATTTCTAGACAGACATACAAAGGAATAGGCAAGGGTCACCAATAGTTCAGAGAAAAAGCAGTTGAAGGAATATAAACCTGAGGTGATCTTTATAAATACGTATATATAACATATATAATATTATATAAATATATAGTTACCTATTATACATTAAGATTATAATAATTGAATAAACAGAGACTATAAAAATGGAAAATAAAAAAGGAAAGTCTAGAACAAAAACGAAATGGCACAATTGTAATGAAGAATACACCAAATTGGCTCATTACAAATTAAAGAGAGCAGAGAAAAACAAAAACTAGAGGCAGATCTATTGAAATGCTTTAACCTAAAAAATATAAAGAAAACAGAATACTTTACAAAAAAAGAATTCTGACTTTTCCATAATATAAAGCAATCTAACTTAAGTATAATTGGATTCACCAAATATGAAGAAAAAGCAAATGGCCCAAATAAATAAATTGAAGAAACGATGACACCATTTTTCCCAATTTTGGTAAAATAACAACAAATTTTTCTTTTGTCTACATCACATACAAGTCCAATAAACTCAGCAAAACTACAGGCAGATTAAAAAAAAAAAAAAAAAAACCTGGTACATCATAATCAAAATACTGATAATCACAAAGAATGATTATGTTTTGTAGTGATTAATATGCTAATTATCCTGCTTTGATCATCATACATTGCAACAGTTATTGACATTCAACTCTGTACCCCACAAATATATATGTTTCAATAAAAAAAATACCGATAATAGAAGATAAAGAGACAATGTTGAAAGAAGGCAGAGAAAAATGTACCATTGCACACAGGGTAACAAAAATATAAATCATGGCTGATCTCACCTTAGAAACAGTGGAGACAAGCAACAGTACAATGCTAACTTTAAAGTGCTGGATAAAATACTAAAGAAAATTAATTACCCTGAAGGAAAATGCTTACAGATATAAATTTAGTCTACAGAAAAAACAAAAAACAACATAAAACAATAACAGCAATTGGTAAATATCATGAAGTTTTCCTGAGAGTGACATTTAGAAGAGAGAATTCCTATTACCCAAAATATGGAAATGATTCTAAATATCTTTTCCCTAGAGAGTTACACCCCAGACACTGTTACAATATCCTCTCATATTCCCATTTTTTATACAAATTTCTCAACTTTCCTAAGACCTAGTGGTTATTGTCTCATTACCCATTTTCCTCCAAATTTTTTTTCTCTATTCTTTAAAATTTTTTTTTTTTTTATGTAGAGTTACCACTTCTTACTTTTGGATTCTTTGCTTTCTGACTAAATTCCCTTGTCAGTAATGCAAACAAAAAATATAGGAGGCAGCAATGGGGTAAAAGCTTTGAATATTTCTATTGTGACACCAACTTGTATATTGAAATTTAGTTCTGGCATTAACTACCCAGAGTTAGTGCAAAACCTGCAGGTTAAATGTTCAGTCCTCCGCAAGACTGCCTTCATTTTGAAACACCAGCTGCATGTCTAACTGACTGGCTACAAATTTGGGGATTACATACCCTTTTCAGGTTTAATAATTCATTAAAATGACTAGCAGAACTCAGAAAAGCACTATACATATAATCATAATTTTATTATAGAGGATACAAGCAGGAACAGCCAAATAAAGAGACACATAGAGCAAGAACTTGGAAGATCTTAGACACAGGGTTTCTGTGCCCACTCTATCTGGAATCAGGGTGTTTCATCTTCTTGACCCATTAATGTGTTCACTGAAAAGGAAGCTTTACTGAGCCTCAGTGACCAGAATTTTTATTGGGGTTTCATTATATACATGCAACTAATTAAATCATTAGGTACATGACTGGTTTAAACCTCAGCTCCCATGTCTTCCACAGAGCCTGGGCTGGCTCAGAGTTTCAGCCCTCTAATAACATGGGTGATTTCTCTGTTGATGAGCCCCCTTTTTTTAGCTATGTAAGGACTCAGGACTAGTCACCTCATTAGTGACTCATTGTGACCCAAGTTGCTCATGAATAACAAAGATACTTTTAGTACTCAGGAAATTCCAAGGGATTGAATCTACCTTCCAGGAACCAGCAAAAAAGTTGTTCAAATTCATTATTATATAACAGCTTCCCTTGAACATCACAAGTAATGGATCATATGTGAAAATTTTATGGCATAATGCCCGAGAAAGAGAAAAACTGATAAATAAAAGTGTTAATTATAGTGATAATTCCAACAAAAGTAACTAAATGAAAAGTTTGATTTTGAAGATATGATAGCTGAAAAAAAATAAAAGCTTATAAAAGGGACTCAACAGTAGCTTTGAACTAGCAGAAGAAAGAGTCAGGGACCTTGAAGGAAGATCAATAGAGATTTTGCAGTTTGAGTAACAGAGAGAAAAAAATTTAAATATAGAAAGTGCTTCAGAGAAATGTGGGGCATCATTCAGTTTATCAACATACTTGTAATGAGATTAGTTAAGGAGAAAGGAGCAGAAAAATATTTTTATAAATAATGGTTTAAAACATTCCAAACTGATAAAAAAAATATTAATCTATATAGTTTAAAAACTAAAGGAAATTGAAATAGAATAATACAAAGAGATCCATATCCAGATAGTTTAGAAAACATGAAAAAACAGAGACAAAGATGAAATTTTGGGAGCAAAATGAGAGAAGAAAACCAAAAACTTATCAAATGCTGTCGAGCCTTAAAAACTAACACCACGTTAAGTGACATTACAAGCAGCGTCATTTTGGGCCCACGAGGTCATATTAATGTGGCAGCCTAAGACGGCGCTGGGAGGAAGTAGGGTAGGAGTGTCTGCGAGAACCTTGCCTTAGCCCTTATTGGCCAAATACGTGCTTCCGCGCTAGTGAACACTGCGTGATTGCAATAGCTAGGCATTGAGACAGGATGCACGCCCTTGACCTTTAAGCTGATAGGATTATGTTAAAACCTCCCCTCCCCGTCTGCCTATAAAAGCAAGTGCTTGTGTGATAATAAACGGAACTGCTCAACAGAAACCCCACCGCCTCTGAGTGTCCTTTAACCAGGCTGGTTGGGGCCGGCGGTGTGCTCATCTCTCTTCACGGCTCTCTTCCCCCATCTCCTTCCAAAGGGGACAGGAGGGAAAGAGGAATCCGGGCCCTTTGCTCGCCCACCAAAAGGAACGAGGCTAGGGCTGTTTGGGTAGGCCGGAGGTGGACCTGACAAAATGCAAGTGAACCACAGGATTAACAGTTGCTTTATCATAAGAAACAATGGAGTTCAGGAAGCAGTGGGATTACATATTCAACGTGCTGAAAGAAAAAGAACCACCAACCAAAAATCTCACATAAGCAAAATTATCTTTAAAATTAAAGGAGGAAAAAAAGGTGATTCTAAATAAACAAAAACTGAGAATTCATAACTAGCCAAAGAGTCTTATAATAATTATTTTTAAAAGTTCTAAAGGTAGAAAGCAAATGTTCCAAGATTAGATTCAAATCCAAACAAAAAACCAGAGTATTAGTAAAGATAATAGTGTAACAATATAAGATAGTGTAAATGCATATTTCTTCTTTCTTCTTTTAACTAATTAAAAAAACAATTAAAAAATCCTAATTTTAATGTTAGGCCACTAGTATATAAAAATGTAACATATTTGACAGAGACAACAAAGAGGAAGTATATGGGACCTAGGCAGTAGCAGAATAAGAAAATGACACCAGACGGTCACTGAAGTCCATGGGAACAATGAAGAAAACTAGAAAAGGTAAATAAAAATATGAACATAACAAACACTATAAATATACACTTGCTTTCCTTCCCTCTCTTAGTTTCTTTAAAAGACATAAAATTATGCAAAGTACTAATTTTAACAATGTATTGTTGAAGGCATAAAACATAGATTTAATATATATAAAAATGGCACAAAAGTGGGGAGAATCAATTTATAAAGGAGTAACGTTAGGCTCAGTTAAGTTAATTATAAAAAAAGCACGAATTTTATGAATACATTTATATAAAATATCTAGAATATGAAAATCTATACAGTTAGGAAGTAAATTAATGATTGGTTAAGGAATACGGAATAGGATGTGACACCTAAGGGTGGATAGTTATGTTTTGGTGTGGTGAATACATTCTAAAATTGATTATGATTATTGAGCAAGTATGTGAACGTACTAAGAATCACTAAAAATTGTACATTCTAAGTGGGAAAATTGCATTGTATGTGAACTACAATCCAATAAAGCACATATACTCATATATGTATATTCATACATAAAGCATATATATGTGTGTTTATATGCACATACATATTTTATACACACACTCAAATATATATATATTAAAAATTTAAAACCATCTCTTGGGTACCTTTGGCACACATTTTTAAGCATGGTATTGTTTTAATGAAACTATGATGCCTATCCTTACAAGATAAATCTTTGGTTTATTTAGAGTTTCCCAAAAGAAGTAAAAGGATATGTAAAACTGAATTACGGTTTTAAATCACTGACATGAGTTAAAACTGAAAAAAAACAATGGATATAATTGAGTTCATAATGTGAAGAAAAAACCTGAGAATATTTCAGAATGCAGAGAAAAAAGGCCTAAAGGTAACCTAATATATGCACTTTTTAAACAAGAGCATATTGGTAGAAGAGAACTAGTTAATGACAAAATGGAACAAAACTTTTCAGACAGAAAGAAATAGCAAATTCTCAAAACCAAAACTTTCACTAATTTCCACAAAAGTAGATTTAACATATAAATGAATCAAATTTAGAAATGACATGGTAATTTTATCAAATCGATGTTTTTGTTTTTTAATTCAGAAATCATCCAAATATTGGGGTTTGGTGTAATGGGCAGAATGAACGAAGTATATGCCTACACACACACACACACACACACACACACAGATGTTCACTATTTCAGCCTTATACTCTTGGACTTCTGGTCTACACAATAGCATTTACTATATTTTAATATTTTTCTGTTTTCTCTGACCCAAGTTTTCTAAAATCTCTTTCTAATCTGGTTAATACATTTAAAGATACAATATTCTAGTTTTGATTAAGTGCATTTAATGAGAAATTTATTGCACTAAAGAAAGAGCAAATAATAACTTACATATTATTTTATGATTTTATGATACATTTTCGGGTATGTTCATATACACTGGACAGCCTGACCAAAAACAATAATGTTAAGTTTTGCTACTTATACTTTCATATGTGTCACAACACGTATTCAGGATTTTCATACTACTTTTGGGTTATCCACAGTTTTCCAACACAGTGTATTTCAGTCTCTATATATCATGCTCAAATAAAATATTTTAAATGTTTTACCATACCACATTCCCCACAATTGAATTTGTCTACCTCTTTGTTTTTTTTTTTTTTTTTTTTGTTTTTTTTTT